>NW_028274810.1:109388646-109540208 GCF_037043125.1 Eumetopias jubatus | reverse complement strand
TGCTGGGCAGTTTCCCTGCTGGTACAGCTCTCCAAAACTCAATCTGGGACTCGAGGCTGTTGGGCTGGGAAGAAGCTGAGCTAGAAGGGGCCCTGGAGGCTGCCCCCCCGAGTGAGTTTCCAGAGGCACTTGGGAACAGGGCCCGGGTCTCTCCGGAGATCCACTCTGGACAAGGGTCTGTCTGGGTGATTGTGAGACGCGACCACGCCCTTCCCTCCCTTCGTGGTGGGGTGGGTGGACAGATCAGAGGCTGGAGGTCGAGCCCCAGGCATGCTGCTTTCCCTCTGCCCCTGTGCCCAGCTCCCTACATCCCTTAATTCCGTTGCCCTCCTTTGGGAGGCTTTTCCAAGTCAATCTAAGCCATGCTGATTTATCCTCTATCCTTGTCTGGCTCACGGTGATGGCATTTAATCAGCCACCCTCTCTGGCAGTTTCTTCCGGGCCTCAAGGGCACCCCCAAAAAACATAACCTGGCCCATAAAACAGGAACACAGTGGCCAGGCTGGCCAGCTGCCCCAAGCTGCCCCTCCCACAGCCCGTTTGCCAGCACCCTGTTGGCCCTCCCAGAGCCCAAGGTGAGCGCCCATTTGCCGGAAGAGCACAGCAAGACCATGGGGAGGGGGCAGCACTCCGGGCTCCACAGCCACTCCCAAGGACCAGCCCTGTTCTCCATCTGAGCAGGACTTCTTCATGAATCAAGAAAGGGTAATGCGGCCTCTGCCTGGGGGGGGGGGCTGGAGGGCCACACAGAAATGCCTTTCCTCCATCAGCCTTGGGGACAGCCCCCTGCAGGAGCTCGCTGCAGCCCAGAGCGGCCACAGTGGTCTGGGGCCTGACCCCAGGGCCCGCACACACCTTCCTGTGTGCCTACAGGCTCCCCAGGTCCCGACCTGAGGACGCTGCCACTGCCAGCCCAGAGACCAGGTGTGTCACCCCAGGTCCCCAAAGTCCTGGAGGCAGCACGCAGGCTCAGATGAGCAGGGCCACCCCCAAAGTCATAATGAACTCAGGCCTCAAGCTGCTCCGAGTGGCCAAGGATACTGTGGGGCAGGTAGGTGAGGGCTGAGTGGGGTGCAGGGGCTTGTCGGGGGCACATCTGATGAGGGGGCTCCAGGAATGGAAAAGGGACATTGTCTGACTGCTTCCCACTGATGCAGGGAGGAAAGCATCCCCCAGCCCTCGCTGGGCTCCCCCCGCCATGCTCTTGCCAGGCAGCGCCCGCCCTCAGGTGGGAGGAGGTCGGTGGCTCTGGCCTGCAGGTGCTATGTGTGGGGTATTTATTAAACACTGAGCAGATTGATTTAAATCTCTGCCTAGGGTTATTTTTCTGCCCCGCACTCATTCAGAGCAGGGCTGGTGGGGCCGGTACTGCTGCGTGGAGCCGCTGCGGACAGGAAAGGGCAAGACTCTGGGGCCCTGGGCCTGACACCCCAGTGCACACAGGGTCGGTCACCCCTCCCCACCCCCCATGTCCCCACCAGCTGTCCCCCACGGCACCCAGAACACAATTCGCATTTACATTTCTCAGCAGATGGAGGAGAGATCTATAACAATCTGATCACGAAAATGAGATTGTCCCATGTTCTCTGCACCCAGGGACATCACACACACTCAGGCCTCAACGAAATCCGATTGCTGCTTATTTAACCTGCTCAGCCTCCAAATTAAAAGGCAGCCTCCCCTCCCTGCCCTCAATACTCCCCTCCCCCCGCAGCAGGCTCCAACAGGCCCTCTGGGCTGCCCTGGTTAAACACCCTGTCCCTGAGAATGCCAGGAAGAGAGCCCCCACAGCCTCCCCTGGGGCGCCCTGGGGCTGAGTCATGGGGGTGGCAGAGGCAGGCCGGTTGACTCTCCCCCCACCAGGGCCCAGGGATGACTGCCTCCTCGGGCCTGGACAGCTTGAACCTGGACCCTGACGGCTGGCGGGCACCCAGCAAACGTATCAGATTCTGACCTGATCCAAACCCCTAATTTTACAGAGAAGAAAATGGAAAAGGCCAAGTCACGGTCATGGGAAAACTAGCCCAGAGCCTCAGCACCTGGGAAGCTCCACTGACTTCTGAAGGAAAAGAGGAGGAGCAGGGGAGAGAGGAGGAAGGAAGGGAGGAGGGGAGGGGAGGGAGGGAGGGAGGAGGGGAGGGGAAGGAGGGAGGAGGGAAAAATTAAGGGGCAGCGGAGCAAGTGGGAGCCAGTTGGGGCTGGGTGGGCCGGGCCCTCAGCCCTCGCTGGGCAGGGTCACCTGTCCCCCCTGCAGGTGCATCAGCCAGGGGCCGGGCCAGGGTGACCAGCGGGTTTCTTAGCTAGGCCTGCCCTTTGCTGGATGTGGATGAGCTCAGAACCCAAGCTCCTCAGGCTGCCCTCTGACCAGAGGCCCGGTCCCAACCGAGACCTTAGTCGTGCATCTCCTAACGTCACCTGCCCAAAGGACCAGCCTTAGCCTTGCCTGCAGGGGTGCCTGCAAAGTTCCCCCCTCCCCAATTCCTGGACAGAAGCCCGGGAGGGCTTTTACTGAGCACCTACTGCATGCTGAGCTCTGTCCTAGGCGCCAGGCAGGGACGCAGCCAGAGCTCTGCCTCATGGGGCTTGTGTCCCACTTGGGAGAAAGAGCGTCTCAGAAGACAAGTCCCCACGGGGGTGTCGGCTGCAGGGGGGACGGATCAGGGGAAATCCCCTCTGTAACAGGAAGCAGAAGACAGGAGGGCGGGCGGGAGGGGCAGGAAGGAGAAGGCCGCACTGACGGAGCGCGCCATGCTGTCAGCCGGCTGGCCGCGGGGCTCGTGGGGAGAGGGCCGGGGAGAGGGCCGCCGGGTGACTCAGCATTCCACAACGCAGGGATTTTATCAGCCGGGTCCTCGTGGCAAACAGCCCCGTGTATGCACGCATGTGTCCTGCAAAGCTCCGCAAAGGCAGGTCCCGTGGCGCAGTGCGGCTAACACCGCACCCAGGATTACCGCGTCTGCGTGCTCCTTGGCCACATGGCCGTCTCTGGGGATCAGGAATTTGGGAACTCCCCTCTTTTTCTGCTCTCTAGAAGAGTCTGTAGAGGCCGGACCTCTTCCTTGAAGGTCGGGGGGGGGACACTTAGGAGGCTGCGTGGCTGTGTGCACCCCGCGCCCCACTCTGTCCTTCTGCGTACTTCTCCAGGAACCTGTTTTCTACATTACAACTGTTGGCATCAAATCGTTCATGTAATTCTCTTATTTTGGAATTTCGGCTCCTCCCCTCCTGGCTTGTCTACTTTCCTGGTCTTTCTGAAGAACCAGCTTCTGGCTTCAGGAGACTGTTGTGACCCACTCGATGTGCCCTTGTTTCCATTGTCCTCCCTTCCGGCTTCCCGGGGTCCGTGCGTCCTTCTGCCACTGGCTCTCATCTCGGCCTCATATCTTCATGCAGCAACTCTCTGCCTGCCTCGTTTGTGGCAGAAGCCTGTAAGGCCACGGATTTCCTCCGAAGGTCCCCACACAGTTCCATATGCCGTGCTGTATTATTATTCACTTGTGTCTTTTTCACACATCCAGTAATTTGCACACCCATTAATGGTTTCTTCTTTGACCTCTGAGTTTAGAAGTCTTTTTAAATTTCCAAACATACAATAAACTTATTTTTCTTTTACTACTTACACCAACAATTGCATTTCTCTAACTGCATTTTCCAAAACTCGCCATGCGTTATGCATTACTGAGGCTCTGAAGTTTGCTGACACTTGACATCAGACGGTGTGCATGTCCCGGGCACACCTGAGGACAGCGAACTGCTCCCTGCTGGTCCGGGTCCTGTGAGTCTGCGAAGCCCTGCAGCCTCTCTTCACTAAGTTCTGAGCACCCCCCCCAGAGCCCCCTGCCCCCGCGACACTGGGCTCCCCCTGGAGGAGGGATCTTATCAGGCAAATCCCGGTGTATGCAGGGTCCTCATTTTCGTGATGAGTGGAACCTGTCACAGAATAATTTTCTTCATCACATTTCATTGTCTTACTTCACTCATGTTTACGAATATGTGTGTCCTAACATGTTCTGCCTGAAGCCAGGTCTGCCAGCTGCAGGGTTCGTGTGGGCGCGTGGGGATCTTCACCCGGTCCTTGTCAACCTGCAATCGGACGATCCTTGCTTCGGACGGGCTCCAAACCCACGGGCAGAGGTGGGCATGATTTCCCGTTTTCCATTTGCTTCTCTTTCCATGTGAGTTTTGTTTCCTCTTTTTTTTTCTTTTCCTTTTTTGTTTAATAAGAATTTGTGTTTAATTGTGTTCTCATTCGATTTTTACTGGTTTGGAAGTTCGATCCCCTAACACTCCTGGTTCAGAGGTGACCCCTGCCTCAGGTCTCACTCTGCTTTTCACTGGTCCTATGATCTGGCCATGCACCACAGCCCCGCAGCCCCCCTGCTACTGTGCCCTGGCCACCGAGGCTCCCGTCCCGCCACCATGGCCACAGAACCACCGCTCTGACCACGTTCTATGCGGGGACTCACACGGTGGGTGACCCTGAGCCTGGCCGGTCCGCTCAGAGCCCACGCACTGTACTGCACCGCGTGAAGACGCTGCGCGTTCACGGTGTTTCCAATCTGAGACTCTTACAAACAGAGATGCTGTGGACACCCGTGCACAGGTTTTTGTGTGAACGTGACTTTTTACCTCTCTAGGATAAACATCCGGGAGCGCAGTTGTTGGGCAGTATATTTAAGACACTACCGAACCGGCTTCCAGAGCGGCCGTCCCGCGGGCAGCGCCCGGACAGCCCAGGCTCCCCGCGTCCCTGCGTCTCCCCCTTCTGCCTCTGGGGCAGGTGCGCAGCAGGACCTCATTACAGTTTTACTTTGCATTTCTCTAACATTAGTGGTGCTGAACATCTTTTCAGATGCTCATGGGGCCATTGTAAATCTTCTGTGGTAAATGCTCAAATCTTTTGCCCATTTTCTCACTGAATTGTTTGTTTTCTTACTTTTGAATTTAGAGAACTCTTTACATATACAGGATACAACTCCTCTGTTTCTCTCCATGAATAACTTGTCTTCCCAATGTCTTCTCAGGGCCTTTTGCAGAGGATAAGTTTTTAATTTTGATGAAGGAGCCCTTGAGTTTTTACCGTGTGTAATTATTAACAGAAGCTAAAATTAATCCATGTTTAACTTCCCTACAAACAATATGAGATGAGAATACTTTAGCAACTCTTCCCAACTAATATACTATCCTTGTCCGGTTGTTGGTCTGTGCTTCCCAAAGATTTCACCGCACAAATTAGACACTGTAGTCACAATTATTACTTTATTACAAAATCACTTCATTATTTCACATAGTCATTTGGTGCATCTGCCTCCATACTTACCACTTTCTTGCCCCCCCCCCCCGTCCTTCCAGCGTCGGCTCCTCCGTCCTGCCGTCTGTCCTTCAGACGGTCCGCTAGGGAGCGCCTCTTGCTGGTGAGCCCACCAGGTTCTCGCTGCCGTGGAAGCACCTGCATTTGTCTTTGTCCTTGACGTTTTGTGGAAACGTGACTCTACGCTCACGGTTATTTTCGGAACACTTCACAGACACAGTCTCACTGCGCTCGTTTCCCTCGTTGTTGCGTGACTCGGGCGGCAAATACACTTGTTGCGCTCCTCCTTTCCACGAGAACAAGATCCCCTCCCGTGGCCCTCCGTGGCTTCTCCCCATGTGGCCGGGAGAGCAGCTGTCGCACTCCTGCCGTGCGGTGTCCCTGCACCCGCTGCACCTGCCTGGCCCGCGTCAGACTCCAGCCTTCTGGGTCCCAGCGGCCGCGCTCCTCTTCAGCTCCGCCGGGCTCTGCGGCTCGGCACTCCGCGACACAGCAGCCACCCTGGGCGTCCCTCCGCTTGCCATTCGTCACTTCCTCTGCCACCAGATGCCCATGCTCGTGGCCGTCCATGGAGTCCTTCATTTCTAAAAGTTAGAGGTGGTCTTCTTCAGACACACTTGGTCCCTTTTGGTAGTCTCTTCTTATTGCTCATTGTTGTGACCTCATCTTGTTTTAAAGTATTTCTTAGGAACGATCCATGTCCTAAGTCTGAGGAATTCCAGCAGCTGCACTCCTCCAGGGCTTGTGCCCGCCAGCTCGGCGCCTCAGCAGACACAGGCCGGGCGCCCGAGACCGCGGAAACGGCTTTCCTCCCAGCTCCGGCGGCTGTGAGTCCGAGTCCGGGACCCAGGCGTGGGCAGGGCTGGTGCCCGAGGACCCTCTGCTGGCGTGCGGCTGACCGTCCCCTGCCCGCATCCTCACATGGTCGTCCTCCGGCGCCTGTCTCCGTCCTCCTCGCCCCTTTCTTGTAAGGACACCGGTCAGCGTGGATCGGGGCCTCCAGTGACCTCCTTTGTCCTAATCACCTCCCCAAAGACCCATCTCCAGGCACGGTCCCCTCTGAGGCCCTGGGGTGAGGACTCAGCGCGTGTTTTGGGGGACACAGTTGGACCCATAACGGGGCCTGTTTTGTTATCTCTGCAACTGTTCCTGCTTCCGGGGCTTTCCACTCCGTGGCCCCATGACATATGGCGTGGTATCTGACCATGGGGGCACATGGGCCTCTCATTCTGTGGGCCGCCCAAAGGCCCGACTGGCCCCTTCCCTCCGTGAAGGGCCTTTGCAGGTCTGGGATCTCAGATCAGCCCTGAACTTGCTTCCCACTCGGGCAGCAGGGGAGCTGATGGTGGGTAGGGAACAAGACCAGTTCCTTTGCTTCTCTGTAAGGCAGCAAAGCACTTTAAATGGTGGGTTTCCAGGTTACACTGTTCTGAAGCCCGAGAGCCGGTGCACGTCCTGCGGCTGCTCCAGGGGTGAGATGCACGAGGCACCCTCGCCTGTTAAGGCAGCGCCACGAGGGGACAGGGCGAGAGCCTGCAGTCCTGACACGGGCTCCAGGCCTGCCTCAGGCGTCATCCCTGCACCCGCAGTGCACCCCGGACTCTCGGGTTTGCCATCTGTACAAGGGGTGCACTGAGGTGACCTGCAGCGTCTTCCAGCCCCCTGCCCCTCCAGCCTCTGGACACACCGCCGGAGGCCCTGCAGACGAGCCACAGACCGTCTCCCGTCATGGCCACCGACACCTTCTAGATGCCCCACGTCCGGACCCTTTCTTCTCTGCCCCACCGGGCCCTTCTGGAACCCTCCCCTGGCACCTGTCACTGCAGCCTTCACGGGCTCTCCTCCTCCACGGGACTGCTCCTGCCTTCTCTCGCTGCGCCATTCCCCCTCCTCCCACGCGGGGTCCTCAGAGCCCTGTCCCCCTCTACACCCCTTCCCTCCTCGGGCCCCACAGCCCCGGTGACCCCCATGCTGGGACAGCCCACTCATGCACTTGCTCCGGAGCACCCCACTGCTGGGCCCACGGGCACCTGGTACGGGACCCCAACCTTGGCTTCACTCCCCACCTGCTCGCGTCCATTCAGAGTCTGTGCTGCTGGGGAGAGTGTCCAAGCAGGACAGGCTCTGAGGCTGGCGGCCAGGGCTGACCCCCACTGCAGTCCCATCTGGGAGGGGCAGCCGTCCTCTTGCTGCGTCCTTCACACGCTCCCCATGACTTTCCTTCCTAGGACACTCTGACTGGCTCCTGTTTAACCCAAGACCACAGCACCCCTCCTAGAGACTCTTCAGGCTCCGCTGGTGCATCCCCAAGAGGAGCTTCCAGAGACCCAGGTGTGAGGACAGCACCCCAGAACCACCCGGGTTCTCCTCCATGCATGAGCACCCCCGCCCCCAAGGCCAGCCAGGGGCTCTGTTCTCCCTGAGGCGCTGTCTGGCCTCCTTGTGCACCCCGACCCATGGCCTGACGACAGGCACCCACTGTCCCCATCATGCTCCTCCCTCCCCAGGCTGTCTGCAGCGCAGGGCTCCAGCCACAGAGGCCAAAGGGGGCCCCGGGGCCTCGGAGGCAGACAGACCTGGAGGCACCACCTCTCAGGCCCTGACTCTTAAGCCTGCAGCAGGGGTGAAGGCTGCTTTGCCCCAAGCTGAGACCTGATTCTCTGCCCGCCCTCTCCTCCCACCTGCTCTCCGGGCCTCACTGACATCTGCCATGTCATCTCTAGGGCCTCTGCCCACAGGCCTTCATTAGCATGGCCACGCCCTGCCTTCCGGGGCACTAGGTCCCACCCATGCTGGACGGCTGGCCACCCGTTTCAGCTGCCAGACAACGGGATGAGATGCAAGCAAGGCATCCTTAAAGGGAGGAGACGTGCTTTCTTAATCCCTCCTCTCCCTCCTGCCACTTGGAACATGAGTGCAGTGGTGGGAGCCCTGCAGCCATCCGGGACCATGAGCACACGAGGGAGCAGGGTCCGTAGGCCACGTGAGGATCACCAAGCACAGATAGCTTCTAAGTAAAAGTCATCATGCCTGTTTTCCCCAAACATGCCATCTGGGTTTTCTGTAAGATATAGCCAAATCTAGTTTTAATTTATACACAGAAAACATTTACCCAATATGTATTTACTTGCTTAGTATTGTTTTCTACAGCTGACCATGAGCTCTGGGAGGAAAGGCTTCTGGTCTGCCTTGGTCACTGATGCATCTTCAGCACTTAGTATGGGGCCAGGGCCACAGGAGGCACATGGTAGGTATTATGGAAATAACTGGGGTCAGGGCTCAGGGTAACCAGGATCAGGGCCCAGAGTATAACTAGAACGAAGGCTCAGAGTGTGAGTGATATCAGGGCCCAGTGTGTGATCAGAATCAGAGCCCAGAGTGTGACCTGGGTCAGGGCTCAGTGTGTGACCAGGGTCAGGGTCTGGAGTCTGACCAGGATCAGGCTCAGAGTGTGACCAGGGTCAGGGTTCAGTGTGTGACCAGGATCAGGGCTCAGAGTGTGAGTGATATCAGGGCCCAGTGTGTGATCAGAATCAGAGCCCAGAGTGTGACCTGGGTCAGGGCTCAGTGTGTGACCAGGGTCAGGGTCTGGAGTCTGACCAGGATCAGGCTCAGAGTGTGACCAGGGTCAGGGTTCAGTGTGTGACCAGGATCAGGGCTCAGAGTGTGAGTGATATCAGGGCCCAGTGTGTGATCAGAATCAGAGCCCAGAGTGTGACCTGGGTCAGGGTTCAGCGTGTGACCAGGGTCAGGGGTCAAGTGTGACGAGGGTCAGTGCTCAAGAGTGTGACCAGGGTCACGGCTCAGTGTGGGACCAGGATCAGGGCTCAGTGTGGGACCAGGGTCAGGGTCCGGAGTCTGACCAGGATCAGAGCTCAGTGTGTGGCCAGGGTCAGGGCTCAGAGTGCGACTAGGGATCGGGGCTCAACGTGTAACCAAGGTCAGGGCTCAGCATGTGACTGGGCTCAGGGCTCAGCGAGTAACTGGCTCAGGGCTCAGTCTGAGACTGGAGAAGGCATCAGCCTGTATTGCGAGGAAGCAGTGTTCGTAGCCAGTAGGGAGGTGAATGCCAACCTAGTGGGCATCTTTGAGTGGACAGGAACAGTCCATCCCTTCCACCCAGAATGAAGATTAATGAGGCTTAGAGTTGGCATGGAGATGGAACTGAGGTTCTAAGAGTAGAAGAAAAGCTTTCCAGGGCAGGACCATGTGAGTAAGGCTGCCATGGAGAGCAAATGGCACTGTTTGTCCCCACAGAGGGAGAGGAGATTGGAAGGTTGGCAGGGCCAGGTCACAGGGAGCAGCTGGGTGAATGGCTGAAGAGTTTAGGCTCTCTTCCATAGACAAAGTTACTGACACGCTGCTGGTCCATGGTGAACCTGGAAAACCAGAGAAGGGTCCCACCCCATGTGCCTGAGACACTGGTCTTGGCTCTCTTCAGTACTGGGCTTCCCTGGAGCCCGGGAACCAGCACACTGTCCTGCCCACACCAATACTTCAGGCTCCTGCTTCTGGAGAAGGCTTTTATCCACAGCGGTCAGAAGGAGGTCAAGAGGAGACGGGCAGAGGGCACGAGGCCCAGGACCAGCGAGGCCCTGGGGTTTGGTGAGCCCTGTCCTCTCCTGCTGGCCTCCGAGGAGAGGCTGGCCTCTCCGAACAGCCTCCCGAGTTGTGTGGCTGTCGCTGTGTGACGGCCGGTGGGGAACACCAGCTCCCTGAGGGACGCGACAAGGGACCCAGGAGGTCGCAGATGGAGCAGATCTGAAAACCCAGCAAGTGCCCGGGGCTCCCTGCCGGGGCTGAGCACAGAGGCACAGCCCATCTGCGAGAACAGGACTGGACTCTGTCTCGTTTGTTGGCAAGCATCATCGTTACGGTTCCTGCCTTTTTCATTATTTTATGCTTATATAAGAAAAATAATTTTTTGCAAGATAATCAGGAGGTACAAAATGGCATCCCCCCATACAGTACCAAGTCACACATACGCGTCCACGTATCTATCACACCACAGATCTAAACCGGGAGAAATGACGAGACGTGGTGCCCTTGGCAGAATCGAGCAAAGTGCCGGAGCCAGCCCGCAGAGCCCACACATTCAGGAGGAGCAGGAGGAGGTGGCTTCCGGAGGGCACCCCAGTTGTGCGGCTGCAGGGAGGTGCCGGCGCTGGCCTCCAAGGCACTCAGCGCAGCCGGTGAGAGCACGGGATGGGGAGCGGAGGCTGGACTCAGCCAGTGCCCGTCCGCCTCCTCCAGCCACAACGTCCCTGAGTAGACTTCTGCCCAGGACCCACAGACCGGCCCCAGAGCCTTTCCCTGCATGTCACTGAGCGCCACAGACAATGCCTATGAGGGTGTCCTTTGTCCTCGATGGCTCCATTGAGGCCCCAACTCTGCCCGGCTGTCGCCCAGCCCACCTCCCAGAAGGGCTGGAGTCCCTGCTGTGTGCAGCCCTCTGGGGGCCAGACCCTAGACCTCCTCCTCCACCTTCAGGATCATCCCTGAGAAGACCTCCAGGCCTGGGTGGGGGCCCTGGGCGCTGCTCTGGGAGCCTCTGGTGGGCCCACAGGCCGCTCCGCCAGCAGGGGTGCCATCCACAACAGGGGGCGAGGCTCCCCGCACTGGGCAGGCCTCCACCAGCTTCTCGAGGGTCCGGTTGAGGGCCTCCACGCCGTCGGCCAGCCGCTGGCTCTGCTCCACCAGCCTCTGCAGCAGCAGGTTCTGCTGGGCCATCAGTGCGCTCTGCTGCTGGGACCAGCGGGAGAGCAGGGCACCCTGTCGCCGATGGGAGTCCAGCAACCGCTGCTCAAACTCGGAGGCCTCCCCCGCAGGCCTCCCAGGGGGTGGGGGTGGTGCAGTGGAGGGTGGGGAGGGTCCAAGGGCCCCTGGGAACCCAGCCGCAGGGGGCACCGAGGCTGGGGAGGCTGGGGAGGCCGGTGGGGAGGGCGAGGAGGTAGGCGCAGGGATAGTTCCTCGTAGGTCCAAGGGGTCAGGTTCAGGCAGGCTCGGCCCTTCCAGGGTCCGCAGGGGTAGCCACAGGCAGCTGGGGGCCTCATCCTCCTCGTCCGCTGGTGGAGGGAGACAGGAAACGTCAGCCCCCAGCAGCCATGACTGGGGCAATACACTGGAGGGGCAGAGAGATGATGGATGGGGAGGCCCTCTGCACACAGAGCTACTTAGGTCTCCCGATGCCCTTCTGTGGTGGGCAGCAGCACGCACAGGAGGAAAATAGGAGGACTCAAAGTTGAGTCTTCCTCCAGTAACACTGAGGTCCAAACCTCAGCCTGGGAACTGCAAAGCCTCAGTGCCCAGCCTCCATGCTGCCATTTGTCCACACATCCACCCAGCTGGCCCCTGTCTATCCACCATTCTATCTGTTCATTCACAATACCACCCACTCATCTATCTGCCCATCAATTTCTTCATCCATCATCCATCCATCTTCTTCCTTTCATCCTCCTTCCTTTTACTCATCTGTCCCTCCACCCGTCATCCATCCTCCACCCACCCACCCATTTACCCACGCCTCTGTCCACCCCCCCATCCACCCACCCATCCACCCACCCATCTATCCATCATCCATCCATTTACTCACACTGTCCACCCATCCATCCGTCCATCCTCCATCCACCCATCCATTCATCCAGCCAGCCATCATCCATCCGCCATCCACCTACCCCTTTATCCATGGCTCCGTCCATCCATCCATCATCCATTCATCCTCCAACCACCCATTTACCCACGCCTCTGTCCACCCCTCCATCCATCCATCAACCCATCTATTTACCCACACCTCTGTCCACCCATCCATCCATCCATTTACTCACACCTCCATCCATCCATCCATCCACCCATCCATCTTCTATCCATCCATCCACCCATCCATCACCTACCCATTTACTTATGCCTCTGTCCACCCCTCCATCCATCCATCAACCCATCTATTTACCCACACCTCTGTCCACCCATCCACCCGTCCATGTACTCATACCTCCATCCACCCATCCATCCACCCATCCATCACCTACCCATTTACTTATGCCTCTGTCCACCCATCCATCCATCCATCCATCCTCCATCCACCCATCTATTTACCTATTCCTCTTGTCTACCCATCCATCCATCCATCCACGCCTCTGTCCACCCATCCATCCAACCTCCATCCACCCACCCATCTGTCCATCCTCCATCCACCCATCCATTCGCCCTCACCTCTGCCCACCCACACATCCACCCATCCTTCCATCCATCCAGGCACCTATCCATGGATCTCTGGGTCCACTCCTCCAGCAAGTGGATGTTCGAGGAGGCTGAGAGGGTGTACCAGAGTTTCCCCAAGGCAGCAGGAAAAGCCCTGGACATGAAATCCCAGAGCCTAGGGTCCAAAACCAGCTCTGCCTCTTGACAGCCGTGCAGTCTTGGGAAACCCTTCTCTCCTCTGGACTTCCAATCCCCATTGTCTGGCTGTAGGGATGGCTAACCCTTCCTCTTGTCAGGGTGTGGGGGGCACACTGGCCAACTTCCCAGGGAAAACCTGGACCTGAAACACGGGGCTGTGCCACGTCCCGTCTTGCTGGACACGCCCCAACGTGCTGGTGGGGAGGAGTGGGACGACCTTCCTCTGTGGCAGCAACTGCGGGCTTACCTCCTGGGCCTGAGCCTCGCTCACCTCACCTACGGCACAGGGGTCACTGCTTTGCAATGGAAATGGGGTAGTGATAATGGGCAGGGTCCAATGAGCTCCCTGGAAACGGAACTGGGGGTCTGAGCCTGATGAGGTGTCCATGGACACAGGGGGCCACCCATGCAGCCTCCACCTCCTCCTGCCGCTGATCTCTTCCTCACTGTCACATCTTCCTTCTGTGGTCCTGGCATCTGCCGATCCTTCCAACCTGGTGGCCCTGGATATTCATAGAGGCAGCCACCCTGCTGGCTTGTTGCTTCCCTCTCAAGATGCGGCTGTTGGTCAGGGCGACCGGCGGGCCCCACCACTTGGAAGAGTTCCCATCAGAGAGAGGCCAGGCCCTGAGCTTCGGGCAAGTCTGCCTTGCTTGTCGTTTGCAAACTGTTACCTTCCACTCCGGGAGGACCAAGCTTGGTGGAGAGGTCCCAGGTGGAGGGCCTAGCTGCCCTCAGTGTGCTGTAAGGTGGCAGGGGCCATGGGCCAGGCAGTGAGCACTGAGTTGATGTCAGCCTGCCTCTGCTCCCATCCTGCAGACGAGACCTTGGCGCAGCCTGTTTCTTCTCCTGGTGCAGCATTCGCCCATTCTCATGTGCAGCTGACCCTCCGTCACCCCGACTTCTCATACTGAGGGCCATTGATGGAGAAGAGGGAAAGCCAACACAGCTTTGACTTCCCAGAGACCCCAGGGAATGAGGGCATCATCTCCCTGGAACGCTCTGCCCTGCTCCTGCCCACCACGGCCCCCACACAGTGCTCACACTCCTGACCTTCCCTGGGGTGGCTCCTCCTCTGGCCTCTGAGCATGCTGTCCTTTCTACCAGGACAACTACTACCTGGCCTTCAGGATGGAGCGTGTGCTCTCCCAGGAAACTCTCCCTGCCCCCCCTCTCCACGGACCGAACTGTCCACCCCACCCTCCCCCTGGGATGCCCACTCATGGAGAGACAGTCTCTACAGTGTCCATCTGTGTGTGTCAGAGCCCAGCACGGAGCAGAGGGCCGGTGAGTGAGTGAGGAGTGAGTGAAGGATGGCTGCCCAGGCCTCCCTCCCAGCTGGACCTGGCCTAATCAGGTGCTCACATGGCGGCGGCGGCGGCGGGTTAGCACGGAGGCCCAGCCGTCAGTCCCCGGGGCTGCTCTAAGCCCCATTGCAAGCAAATAAAGGCCTGATATTTGCCCTCACTCCCTGAGCCAGCCAACTTGTCCCAAGCCAAGCTCCGATGGCTCCAAGAAGGGAGGGTCCACCCCAGCCTCCAGACCAGAGCCAGGCCAGAGGCAGCCCCGAGCCGCACAGGTGCTTGGGCAGCTGGTGCAGGAGCAGGAGAGTCAGAGGAGGATCAGAGGGAGGGGACAGACCCCAGCAGACCCAGCTTGCCCTTCTGGGCAAAAGAGAAGCCACAGAGCTTTCTGGAAAGGCAGGTTGGTGAGTGTGCTCCCGGGCAACCGTGGCTGTGCCCAGCACCCATGGCAGTGAGATCCCTCACGGGGTCCTGCTCACACTCATGACCCATCCGTGACTCCAGCCTCAGCAGGGGTGCAGACAGCAGGCGGCGGCGCACGGCACCCTGGGTACAGACACCACAGTCCTCGCTCTGCGCTCCCCCGCACCAGTCCCCCTTGACTCAGAGAAGAGCCTGGGGGCGTGCCCCTCCCAAGTACTGGGCAGGGCCTAGGCCTCCCAGGGAGACGGGACAGAGGGGGCCGCGGGCCAGCCGTGCCGTCCCCTCATACTGACTTACTTGGTGCCGGCTGGCTCCAGCCAGGAGCTCGCTGGCCGCCTCTGTGTGCGAGGACGCAGCCTCAAGGCTGGCTTCAATCCTATCTGCAAATCAAGACAATAGAAGGAATTACAGAGTGTGACCCTGAGGCTACCCCAAGGGCGAGCCCCAGGGAGCCCAGGCCCAGAGGTGTGGGGGGTGGATGGCCGCTGCCCTCCCCAGTGGTCACTAGGACCCCATGCTGGCTTCACTGGAGGCCAGGTGAGGAGTCCAGCCTCCAGAGAGACAGAGGCTGCAGGGATGGGGCACTGGGCCACCGCGGCTGGCGTGGGCACTGGTCACCAAGCCATCAGGAGGTGCCCCTGGGGGCAAGGGCAGCCCACTCAGGAAAGGGCCGAGGCCAGCCCAGATAGAGGCCTGGCCCTGTTACTTCTCTGCACCCTTGGGCAGTCCTCCTGCTCCTGACCATGGCCCCTGCCTCGAAGAAAGGGACAGAGACTGTCTCTGCAGGTCCCACGGAGCCACTATAAGGACCATCCTGCCTGGGTCTGTGGTTGGGCGGCAGCGCGTGCTGGCCCGTGGTCTCCAGACAGTGGCCAACCGGCTCAGGCTTCAATGTGGGGCGTCAGGCACGGGCCTGGTGGGGGTGTCAACGCAGCCTTGACCAGTGACACCGGCGGCACAGCTGGGCCACCCTCACGAGGCCCAGAGCATCCCCAGGAAACCAGAGCATTCCACTCCACGATGCTGGCAGTAAAAAGGCCGCATTGTGAAAACGTGCCAGACCCACTTGGAACTCAAGGCTAGGCTGCGGGACACACAGCGTGATGGTGAGTTAAGACTGTGACATTCACCCGCAGTAGGAACTGGGTTTGAATCCAGATGAAGAACACGTCTACACTGCGTCCTCTTCTACACGCTACCAGGGATCCTGGTAGCACTAGATGGAGCAAGCCTGTGGCCACAGCAAGAGGCGCTCTCCCCGAAGACCAGCGGCCATTACTGCCGGCTACTGCAAACACACAGCTCCTGTTTCAAGGACAAGGAGACAGGACCCCAAACTCACAGGACTTCAGAGGCAGAAATAGTTCAATTCAAATCCTTCATCTCCCCTGGAGCACGACACACCGGGGTGCCCCGGAGCTGAGCAGAGCGGCAGGCCCAAGGCCCGCGGCAGAGAAGGCCTGGATGAACACAGGCACCACCAGCGCACAGCGTGCCCCCTGCCCAGTGGATTGCTCTGAGGGGCTGTCTTCTCTGGGGTTCCCTCCCCCGCATCCGAAGCCTAGCCCCCCCACGTGGAGCCCCACTGGAAGGAGAGGAAGGAGGGCTTCACCCCTTCTCGTGCTGCAGCACCCCTGCTTCTCCCCCACGTGCAGCGCTGACCCCCCAGTGTCCACCCAGGCCCCTGCTCCTGCCACGGCCCTGCTTGGGTGCCAAGGAGCCACGTCGCACCCCCAGGCCGTGGGCGGCAGCAGCCCCACCCTGCTCCCCCGGAGGGAAGAGACGGACGCACAGGGCAGCAGCAGCGGCTCCCACGCACAGGAAGACGGCAGGGTCTGGGCCAGTGCCGGGCACTGGGGGCCACGCTCCTAGCTGGGGCTTGCCTCCGTCCAGCCACCGCACAGAGCCTGAGCTGTGCCAGCATTCTGCTCTCAGCCTCCGACAAAGCCCAAGTCTGGTCTGCACCGAGCCACAGGCCCTGGGGACACCATGAGCCCGGTTCTGATGGCCAGGTGCTGCCTGGAGACACAAGCGATCCCACAGCCAAAGGCCACCTCAGACCAAGAATGAACACGCTTGGCCTGCAGAGCGCCCCCCAGATCAGACCCAGTTCTGCTTTGGGCCACGGTACAAGCAGACCCGCCTGCCAGACCCAGCTCCCTCCCCGAGGGGCTGCCAGGGGGGCAGGCGGCACCCCACCACCTGGCCTGCACACCCCGATGCTTCATCAGCCCTGAACCACCTCTGCTTCCTCTCGAAGACCCCGAGTTGGTCAGGGGCAAATCTGCAGGTGCCCTCTGCTGACCCCCAGGCCCCGCACAGGGGCTGCTCAGCAGGACCTTGTCCTGCAGGGCCTCTGCTCCGGAGACTACGGGGCACCCAGACTCCAGGCCAGGCCTCGGGGGGCCGAAGAGAACCCCCTTCAGTACCACTCCCAAAACACTCACAGAGAGCAGGGGGATGCACCTCAAGGCACAGCCAGAGAGCTGCCTACTCAGCCCCCCATGGAGGCCCCACAACTCTACCAACTGGCTATCCTCAGCCCCTGCGGCCGTGAGAGGCCCCTGCAGGCCTGACCCTGCCCAGGCGCCAGGCGAGCGTTGACCCAGACGGAGGAACGGGTGGGGCCTGCGGCAGTAGTCTCTGCCACCCACCCCCACCCCAGATCAGGTTTTGCAGCCGCCTCCCTGACCCGTAGCTCAGCCCTGTCAGGGAGGTCCGGCCCCAGGCCACTCCCTCTCACTCGGTCACTCAGTGACAATCAGCACCGTCTGGGACGGACACTCCCAGGAGGAGCTCCCAGCACTAAGGAATCAGTCAGTTGGCCGCCTTGATGGAGGCAAGCCCAGGGGCTGCAGGGTCTAAGGAAGGGGGCGCCTGGCCCAGCAGGGCAGGCAGGGACATCTGTGCTGGACTGGACCCCTCCATAAGCCAGTTTACTGAGCCAAGCACCAGTGACCTTCAGGAACAACACAGCCACCAAATTCCTGCCCAGCTCCAGGGTTGGGGACTCGTGGGGTGGGTCGGGCACCCCAGGGTGCACACCCAGCCCTGCAGCGCCCCAAAACTGGGTCTGGCCCTGCCTGTAGGAGACTGTGGTGGCCTCCCCTGGCCTGACAGGCTGGCCCTATCCTGGACCGTCTCCCAGGCCCATGGCCAATGCCAGCCCCCAGGGAACGGTGCGTCTGCACACATGTCCCGCTGGGCCTACTAGAAACTGTGCTGTGGCCGTCCACCGGGGCATGTGTGTGCAGGCTGAGTCCTGCGGTCCACGCTGTGGCCTTCGAGAGAGAGCTGGTCCTGCTCCAGGCTTCGTCCCCAAGGGGCTTCCAGCAGCTCCTCCGGAAACAAAGAGTCCATCTTGGCCGAGAGGAGAGGCGCAGCCGCTGCGGCAGACTGACCAGGACGTTCAGAGGTGTCTTGAGGAAGAGGAGCAGCAGGAGGAGGTGCAGAAGGAGGTGGCACCAGGAGTCCAGGCCAGCACCACCCTGGAGGCCAGAGGTGGCCGTGTGCAGCGGGAAGACCCCACCAAGCACCCCATGCCTTCCTCACCAGACACAGAAACTTCCAGATAAGGGGGCCTATAGGCGGGTGCATGGGCTCAGCGTGGGGGGGGGGGGGTCAGTGTGCCCTGGGAAGCTGAGAGCCGCTGGACACTGCCCTGGTCTGCTCTGGGGGCTGAGTGACCCCAGGGAGAAGGGCCCCCATAACGAGAGCACAGGAAGGGGTCAGGGTGGTCCCGCTCCCCCACACCAGGGGAGTGGCACCAGGTCGGGACAGGGAGGGGAGCGTGGCCCCTCGTCCTCTGCTCCCTGAGCCTCTGGAGGCCCTTGGCTGTGCTACGTCATGGTGGGGGGACCCCCAGAAGGACTCCCAGCTTGGGGCCAGGATGAGACTGACTCTGAGCCCCAGCTCCTCCGTTGCCCAGGTGGGTGGGCCCCTCGCGGACCCCAGGCTCAGTTTCCCGTCTACATGTGGGTGGTGGTCAGACTCACAGCCCTCCCCGAGGGTCCTGCTCCCTGGGGCCCTTCACTGGAACCCCAGCACAGGGGCAGGCCTAGGGGGCCCACTTACTTGGCAGGGGCTCGGCAGCCTGGCCCTTGCCTAGGGGGGCTGGAGCTGAGAAGGTCTCCGCCACCATGCGCTCCACAGGGGTAAGGATGAGGCCAGGGGCCCGCGGGCGCTCCGCCAGTTTCTTGCGCACCGCCCCTCGCAGATCCCTCCACTTGTGCTTGAGGTCGCCCAGGTCCCTCCGGCAGTAGCCCAGCGCGTTCACCGCCTGCAGGATCTTGTTCCACACGCGGTGTTTCCGGGAGGGCGTGCCCCGTAGCGCCCCGAACAGCAGCGGGTGGTGGCGTGTCACCCTCTGAACCAGCACCTCCGTCTCCTGGGGGCTGAAGTTGGGCTTGCGCGTCTTGGTGCGGGAGTGGAGGCCCTGCCGCAGGGGCGCACAGCCCAGCCCGGGCAGCAGGGCCGCCACGGCTGGCTCTGGGCTGGAGCTCTGCCGGCACGTGTTGCTGCTGCTGGACCCTGGAAAGGCACCAGAGGCTGAGGGAGCAGGCAGAGGCCCACGGCCAGCTGGGGAGCAGACGGGCCAGGCCAGGCCCAGCCGAGCACCGCCAGGCTCACAGCCTCCATTGTCCCTGTAGAGGGGCACACGGGCCCCTGCCCATCATCCATCATGGTTAGATCACCCACAGCAGCACACTGTGGGGTCCTGCGGTCTCAGCTGCTCTCGGCCCCAGGTGTCCCACTCCAGGGTCCCCAGGCCTGACCACGGTGGCCACGAGTCAGCCCTTGCCTGCCCCTCTTCCCCCCTGCACCTGGAGATAGCCCCTCCCCATCAGTCTGTCACTGGGACTGAGTGACCATCTGGGTGACATCTGGAGTGGACAAAACACTCTGCACACCCCACCCGGAGACAGCCAGCCAGAGGTGAGAACGGCTGCAGCAGCCATGCTGAGGCCGACAGGGGCGCAGGGCAGGAGGACGTACAGCCCAGGCAGGCAGGGGCCTGTGGAGACCAGCGCGAGGCATGCTGGGGCAGAACCACTGCACAGCCGCCGAGCACAGCCCTGCGCACAGCCCAGGCTCTGAGAAAGGGCGAAAGGCAAGCGTGCTGGACAGCAGCCCCGGGAGGCCGCAGGGCGCCCCGTCTCCAGTCCCTTCCTCTCCTGGGGGTGCAGCACCGCCAGAGACATGGCCTGGCTGCCCCGTGGGGAGCAAGACACACACGGACCTCAGAACCTTGGAATGGGGGGGGGCGCGGTGGCAGGCAGAGGCTAGCTGGGAGCTGACTGTGCTGGCCAGTGGCTCTGGTACCAGGAGTCAGCCCCACGCTTCTGGGCCAGAGAACCATGGTTCCTACACCTCCCACTCCGGGCTCCCAGGCCCTCGGGACAGCAGCAGGAAGAACCACGTGGCCACCTGGGGTGGAGAGACCAGGCTGGGTGGGGCTGAGGTCTCACGTGGAGGGAAGACAGAAACCAGGGACAGGAGCCCGCTCCAGGCGGCTCTGGGCTCCACACGTCCAGCTCTCTCTGCTGGGGCACTCACTGCAGCCTTGACCCCTCCCCCACCCAGGACAGTTTGTCCTCACCCTGGGGAGTCCTCGGCTGGGAGGAAGGCCCAGGGTGGGAGGCATGGAGGCCCAGACTCTTCAATGAGCAGAATGGGTGGGCCACCCTCTTACATGAGCCTCCTCAACCCTGGCCTTCCTGAAGGGCTGGGGAGACCTGGGGACATGGAGTGGAGGGGCAGCAGAGAGGCTCAGACCTCCAGAACCACCCTGGCTCTCGTTCATCTAGGAGGCAGCCCTGCCTGCACCTGGGGGAAAGGGCACGTGGCTGTGGGGCAGGTGGTTCAGAGGGTAGCACAAATACCCACCGATGGCATCTCCTTGCTCTGACACCATGGAGGCCAAGTCCTTGATGATCTGATTGACATCCAACAAGTCACTCTGTGGAAACAAGAGGATGGCCATTAGGTGTGGTGGTCAAGGGCACAGCCATCAGGGAGTGCTAAGTGAAAGCCAAGAACAAGGAACAAGTCTGGTTCACGCCCCCACCAAGTCAGAGACAGGGCTGAGATCTGAACATTCTTTCCTGATCCCAAGGCCAAACCCCAAGCTCCCTGGGTATCCCAGAGCTGTAAGCATCCTCACTGGGTACAGGGGACCCAGGGCTGGCCCTGGAGGGCTACAGTCAAGGGCAGGGCAGTGTTGCCAACACTGTCTGTACCTCCTACAGGCCTGTTGGTCCTGTAGACACCTCGTTCCCCATACTTGCTTTGAGGCTCCTTAACTAAAAGGTGGTATCTTTCCCTCTCTGTACACCCAGCTCCTGGCACAAGCTAGCACACAGGGGCTGCTCAATAAATCCTGAAGGAGTGGGGGGATGGACGGATGGACAGATGGTGGGTGGATGGATGGTGGATGGGATGACGGGTGGATGTATAGGTGGATGAATGGACGGATGGATGGGTAGATGAAAGGACAGTGGATGAGTGAATGGATGGATGGGTGGATGAATGGTGGATGGGTGGATGGATGGTAGATGGGTGGATGAATTGATGGATGGACAGGAAGATGGATGGATGGATGGATGGGTGGGTGGGTGGGTGGATGGATGGATGGATGGGTGGATGGATAGAGACATGGATGGATGGAGGGATGAATGACGGGTGGATGTATAGGTGGATGAATGGATGGATGGGTGGATGGATGGGTGGGTGGGTGGATGGGTGGGTAGATGGATGGATGGGTGGGTGGGTGGATGGATAGAGACATGGATGGATGGACGAATGAATGATGGTGGATGTATAGGTGGATGGATGGATGGGTGGGTGGATGAATGGATGGATGGATGGGTGGATGGATGGATGGATGGGTGGATAAATGGTGGATGGGTGGATGGATGGTAGATGGGTGGATGAATTGATGGATGGACAGGAAGATGAATGGATGGATGGATGGGTGGGTGGGTGGGTGGGTGGGTGGATGGATGGATGGATGGGTGGATGGATAGAGACATGGATGGATGGAGGGATGAATGATGGGTGGATGTATAGGTGGATGAATGGATGGATGGGTGGATGGATGGGTGGGTGGATGGGTGGATGGATGGATGGATGGGTGGGTGGGTGGATGGATAGAGACATGGATGGATGGAGGGATGAATGATGGGTGGATGTATAGGTGGATGGATGGATGGGTGGGTGGATGGGTAGACACATGGATGGATGGGTGGATGATCGATAGGTGGTGAATGGTAGACAGACGATGGAGAGATAAATAGTGGATGGATGGGTGAACGGGTGGGTGGGTGAATGGATGGATGGGTAGATGGTGGATAGATGCCAGTCCCACTGCCATGGAAAGACTGAGCGGCTTCATGAAGCTACTGAACAGGGTAAGTGTAGATATTTGGACCAAGAGGATTTGAGGTATTCCGCTTAAGCATATCTTGCATCCTCCATGTTGTCCAAATGTCTTATCTCCATTTGCCAGCAAAGCAGCAGTGATGCTTGTGACGGACGTGGCCATATTATTCACAGGCCACACGCCTGGAGCAATGCTGGGGGCATGTCACACAGCACCGTTGTACTTGGCAGCACCCCTGAGGCCGGGTCACAACACCCATCTGACAGTGAAGGTTGTGGACACTCAAGGGGGTCCACGACCTCCAGGGCCTCCGAGAGAGAGGGAAGGCTGGGACTGGCACCTGTGCCCACTGGCTTCAAGGCCACCCTTTTCCTGAATGCCACTTTGCAGGGGACAGCTCCTCCACTGGCCAGCCAGGTGACCCTGGGCAAGACTGCTCACCCTGGGGACAAATTTCCTCAACTATCACGTGAGCAAAACCAAAGCTTCCTCCCTGGGTGCCTGGCATATGGCCGGGGCTGAGCCCAAGTCAGGGAAGATTCCTTCATGCCAGTGAGGGAGGGGGCAGGAGGGGCGGGGGGTGTGAACCCCACCCCAGGTCCTCCCACTCTGCAGCTCGTTCTGGAACGTGGATCGATTTCCACAAGGGTCATTTCACCCACTGCAAAATACTACGGGGAAATTCGTTTTCTTTTTAGGAGTGTTCTGGGAAATGAAGCAATTAGCATGATCTTAAACCTTCGTGTACTATCAGTTGCAATTCAATTATGGGCTTAACCACGGTGCAGGGCAGACGGCCACTCTGCAGAAACAGAGCCAGTGGCTGGGAAGGTGGCGGCCCACAGGCGAGCCTGTGGGTCTCGGCTCTGGAGGACGGCAGCAGATGGGTGGGTGCTGGGTGGCCCTGGGCCTGGGCCCATTTCTGGGATCCCCGTCACCACAGCTTCTGGGTGAGGCCTCCGACTGGGGAGGCCAAGCCTAGGCTCCACCCTAAAGTTGAGATGTCACGGTCAGCAGAGCCTCAGTCACACTGCCTCCCTGCCCAGATTTCCAGGTTTCTGCTCCAACCCTGTCAGAGGCTGGGCACTTGAAAGCCACGCCCGACCTCGAGCTTCGTCACCGAGGCCTCTCACAGGGGGCTCATCTGGGGGCCCTGAGCCTGGTGCTGGGTACACCCGGACTCTGGCACTCTTAGGAGCCTTTCTAAGGTGACTCAGTCTCCCCATGCTATATGTGAGCATACCTGCCAGTACCCCCACTTTGCAGACAGGGAAATCAAATCACCAAGAGGTTAAGGGTCTCCCCCAAGGGCATGTGACTGATCAATGTTGGAGCCAGCAATCACACCCAAGTTTGGGCTGGCCTACCCCAGGTCACTACCCAGCCACACCTCACCACTGCAGGGCACCCCAGCAGTCACGACACCTGGGTGTCAGTACACAGGGGGGCGTCGCACGACACAACTGCCCACACGGGCAGGATTCATGGACTCTATCTCTTCCCACGGGCAGCGGCGGCTGTGGGCCACGGGTGGCCTAGGGGCACAGCCACACTCAGCAAAGGACCGGGCAAGGAGGGGAGCTGTGGAGCAGGGGACCCGAGCCCAGTACCCTCCCGGGGGCCTGGGACTCTCGGGCCACCTGCCAGGGGAGGGGCGGCCACCACACTGCACGGCGGCTGAGCTGGCTCGTCCCCGTCCAGCAGAGCACTGACCCCAATAATCTGGGACAGCGGGGACGAAACACAGCGTCCCCAGTCCGGCTCACGTTCTGGACTTCGGGGGAGGCCCCCCTGAAAGATGCAGTGGCCAAGGCAGTTCCCCAGCTTGCTGCCAGCCGGCTTTACAAACGTTTCCCGCCAGGGCCTGACCCCTCCCCCCCGCCCCCCACAGGAGGTCTCTGCAGGAAGCAGTTCTCAGAACCCCGCCAGGAGCCGGTGACAGCCCACACGTGGGGCCCTGCCCAGAGTCGGACGGATGGAGCCAGGTGGGCCGTGCCCCGGGCTTCCTGTCCACAGCCGGCCGGCCTGGCAGACAGGCCACCTGGAGTGGGAACCACCTGGTAGGCTGGCGTGAGCAGGAGATGCGCAGACGTCCACTTGGGCTCCAACCCCCAGAGCCCTCAGTGCGCCGGAAGCAGCCGTGCGGAGCAAGGGAGCCTTACGCGGGGTGACCCACCCTGGACCATGATTCAGGGGCACCCACATCTCAGGGCTGCGCGCCTGGGAGCTTCCCACTCCCTGGGCTCCTGGCGGTCCAGGTCACCTGTCACACACACCCTTCTTTATTCCAGGCCTCCCTCTTCAAAATCCCGGACCTTTGCCAGCCTCCGGGCTGACTGATGCTACAGGAGCAAGGCCGGCCCTCGTCCCCAGCAGACCGCCCTGAGGCCCTGCTTCACCCCCGAGATCCACGACCCATGACCCTCTCAGTCAGTGACACATAAACACCAGCTGTCTTCAACAGAAGCTCAGGCTGGACCCCTGGAAACAGCGACACTAAGAACCACCCCCCCCCCACTTTGGTGTTCTGGAAAATGCTTTCTGCAGAGAACCCCCTCTCCATGGGACTCTTCCCCCATGTGTGATGGACTCGAGGGCACCCCGTTGTTCACCCAGGACAAGACCCCTCGCTCCCGCTCTGTGCCACCTACAAGGTGAGCAGAATGCTCATCCCCCTGACCTGTCAGGACAAAAAGCCTGGTAATCCACTTGGAGCTCAGTTCCTCTCCTCCCCGGGCCTGGACGCCCCCTGACCCAGAGAGCCCTCACCCAGCCCTGAGCCCTGTGCAAGAGGACCCCTATTTTCCCAGCTATTGGGGGGCTTGCACACCCTACCCTCCCAGCATTCTCCATTTTGTAAGACATCCCCCATCATTCTGAACAAAGACTCTCCTTGCTCAAAACAGTTAAGCCGTGTTGGGGAGGAACGAAGGATGAGAGGGTGTCCCAAGGCCCTGCATGCTTCAGCTGGTCTCTGCCAGGTCCAAGGGCTGCAGGACTGTGGGCAGGAGAACAGGGATGCCACAAGGGGGCACACGTGAGGGGCCACCCTCAGGAGGGAAGCAGACTGCGGGGAGGGGCTGGTGAGCTTGGGGCTGCAGACCCCATCCAGAGCCCCAGGCAGCAGCCTCCCGCAAGTCCCTGCCCACAGCCCTGGCCCTCTGTGCCAGGGAGGAGCAGGGAGGTGGTGCTCCTTGGACGGGTCTTCATCCAGCTGTGCCTGGCTCTCAGGTGTGTGCCTCCTGCAAGACAGCTCCCAGGCGCTGGGACCTCCTGGGGGTGAGGGGTTTGTGTCTCATTCACCCCAGCATCCAATGGCCATCTGCAGAATGGATGGGGCAGCGAGACTAGGTCGGCTCTGGGGACAGAGCTGCTGATTTGCCAGGAGAGGGAGGGCCCAAGAGAAGAGGTGTGGATGGGCAGCCTCAGTAGCAGGCAGCATGCAGAATGGGAACATCTGGGTGCAGGCCACTGTCAGGAACAGTGTCCCTCTAGTCACTGTGCCTGGACACCTGGGCACGCCTCAGCTCCCGGAGGAGGATGCCAAAGGCAGGTGGGGCCCAACTCCCAGGCACGCCTGGGGGATGCGCCAGAGATGTGGGGCCCCCCAGGAGCCTGGGTGGGAGCCACGTTCCGGCAGAAGCCCGGTCCTCGGTCCTTGGCGGGGAGGGCTCGGAACCAGGCTGGTCACGGGCCTGAAGGAAGGTGGGCCTGCACTAGGGGGCCCAGAAGCCCCCCAGAGCTGCCCCAGGATGGCACCCTCCAGGGATGGCAGGCGGCACCAGCTGTGGTACCAGAAAGCGGGAGAGTGGGCAGCAGGGAGAGACTCAAAACACCTTCACTTAGTAAATGTTTAAATCATGCAATTATTTTCCTGATTGCTTCTAAAACTAGCACTCGTTAAAAGCTCATACAGAATCTTCGTTCTCCTCGACCGGCACCACGGAGTAACAACGTTGCACGGGACACAGTAACACCCTGATGGGCGTGCGTGTATGTGCGTGTGCACCTGTGTGTTCCCTTCACTTCCGGGAACAAAAAGAAAGAAAACACTATGGCACTTTTTCTATTACACAAGCTCTTCTTATAATTAGGATCTTGGCAACCATCCACCTATAACACAACTGTTCCAGTTAATGGAACGCCAAATTTCACTGATTTATTCACTTATTTATCGTCATCAGCCACAGCAACCCCCATCCCCCGCGTCCGGCTGCACGGTGCCGACCTCAGGGAGGGTAGCCTCCTCCCTCCTGGGCCTGCCAGGCAGCCATGGCTACAAAGCAGCTAATGTGCTGGATCAGGCGACCTCCGCTCCGGACGGGAGCAGGGAGCGCCACCCTCCCGGGTGAGATCAGGTGAGGTGGGCTGCCCGGGCTGGGAGTGGACACACGACTCGGGCCCCAGCTCCGTCAGCCAGACCCGTGCCTGGCAAGCCTGCTACCTGCTGGCAATGGCTAGAGGCACGTGTCCGTCTCATTCAACCTCTCCGGCCCCTGGCAGGCGAGGCACTGCCCCACCCTCCAGACAGGAAGAGCCAGCCTCAAGCAGGATTAGGTAAAGGGCCGTGAGTAGGCAGAGCTGGGCCGCAGGGGCCAGCTCCTTCCATGCCCAGCTCCTGGACTCTGCACACTTGGGTGACCGCTTGCACCCTTCCCCCACCTCCACCCCCCGGGGAGAGAGGCTGATGGAGAGGCAGGGGTCAGACACTGTCGCCCGCCAGCAAAGCCCTGCTCCTGAGTCAGGCAGCCTGGACTCGCATCCCCGCTCTGCCACACACGAGCTGCATGGCTGGGCCAAGGGGCGTGGCTTCTCTAAGCCTCCGCATCGTCTCGGATAAAACTGGAACACAGGAGTGCTCACTCTCGCAGAGCTTTTGTGAGGGCTGATGAAACGATGCATATAAATACAGGCAACAGAACTCTCTGATTAAGTCACAGATCTGCTATAGAGTCCCCGCACGTAAAACTTATTCATCCCTCCACCCACCACCCATCCGGCCGGCTGGCCCCCGCGCGCCCACCTACGCACCATGCATCCCTCCAACCCCCCATCCACCCACTCATCTGTCCTCCCCTCCATCCGTCTCCCCTCCACCCGTCCCTCATCCTTCCATCCAGCCACGTGTTTGTGCAGACGACAGTCATCGAGCATCCAGATTGTGTCGTGTGTCCTCTGTGGCGTAGGAACACCGCAACGACCACAACAGACAAGAGTCCCTGCCTCTGTGGGCTCCGTTCTCACGAAGAGAAACATCACAACAAGATCATCCACGACACGGTATGTTCAACGACGCAGAGGAGAAACTGGAATTTTAGACGGGCAACACCTGCGTCAAGACCTGGAGGTACAAAGCGGAAGTTGCTCGAGCATCTGGAGGAAGGGGGTCCGGGCAGGAAGGCACCAGCGTGTCCAAACAGCCGGGACACCTGGTGGAAAGGGACCGAGGGAAGCGTGTGCTCCACAGAACGGTGCCGGGGGGCCTCGGAGCCACCCCAACACACCTGCCGTGGTATTCCTAACAAGGCAGCCCAGCACGCCTCCACCTCCCTAACTGCCTTAACCAACAGCGCCGAGGCGAGGCCGCGGGACGTCCAAGGCTACATCACAAAAGCACCCTGGATCCTCCACATGAAGAAGCTGGAAAGAGCCTAGCACCGGGAGACATGAGAGTCTTCCTTCCCCCGGAGAAGGCCGGCCCCCGAAGGGCCCCTCGCTGTTCCTGTGTTGGCACCCGGGCTCTCCGCCAACCTCAGCGCCCTGGTGACAGCAGGGTCTCCCCCTGGGGTGAACCCCTAGTCAGCAGTAGCCCGCACCGGGCCTGGCAGGGTGTCAACTGGGGCCGTGAACTGGGGCATGGGCCTCGAGAAGCTCCCAGGGAGGGGTGAGGCAGGGGCTGCAGGGGCTGCTGTGAGCTACGCCCTGCCCCACCCACACCCACCAGGTCTGGCTCTGCCCAGGTGAGGCCCCTGCCAGGCAGTCCAGCTCTGCAGCATACCGTCACCTGTGGGCTGACAAAGATCTTCCGTGTTCCCTCAACCCTTCCAACATGGTCCTGCCTTACAGACAAACAAACTGAAGCTTCCAGAAGAGACCCCTCAGGGCTCCCATGGCCAGGCAGTGGCATGGCTGGGGCTGGGACCCTGGGCCCGACCTCCACTTCCCCTCTGTGACCACGAGCCCGAGGCCACCCAGCCCCTCCCCACAAGGGACAAGGAAGTTCCCGCTGCATCCACAGCGGCCCCTCCAGACTCCACAGTGAGAACTGCCCTTCCTGCTGGGACCGGCTGGCTGCCCTGGTGGTGACAGGCCACACTGGACCACGGGTGGTCTCGGCCGCAGCTGTGAGGACAACAGACAAGCCACCTTCCTGGGGCAGCCTCATTCCCCGGAGAAAGAAGTGAGGGGTCTCCTCCCCCGCACCTTGAACACGAAGCCCTAGATTATGTACCTTCCACTCCTCTGGGAGGTGGGCGCCTCCAGAACAGGGGACTCAGCCGAGCGCTCCAGGGGGAACTTCCCACAGCCCACTACCCGAGGGTCCCCATTTCTGACAGCCCCACAGGACTCGGAAATGGGCTCAGAGAGGGGACCTGAGGCCGGAAGGGACAAGAGAGGCTGTGGCCCGGAGGGCTGGCTCTGCCCAGACTGGCCATGGCCTTGCTGCGCGTGCTCCACTGCGGCGGGTGCAGGACGAGGGTACACAACCTGTGGGAATGGGAAGTGGGGACTGCGCCCTGCAGGCCAGACTCCAGGGGGGCAGGGGCGAGGCCACAGAGAAGGAGAGGCTGGCCGGCGGTGCGGGCACAGCTGTGGTGGACGGACAGACCACCAAGGGGCAGCACACAGACCTGGGGACAGAGCTGCCTACCACCCGGCCACCTGCCAGCCCACCTGCCAGTGGGGAGCGGCAGCAGCGCCTGGACGCAGCTTAAGTGGGTGCCTCGGCGGTCCTGCTTCGTCCCGCCCACTCCCAGTTAGAGTCTGAGCTCCCAGTGGGACAGAAATGGCCCTTCCCACTTTATAGACAGGGCTGCAGGCCAGGAGGCTGCCAGCCATCAACACCCAGCCAGCCCCTTGGGGCCCTGGGAGGCGTAGGGTCACCCAGGTCACGGCCCACCTAGGATCAGTGTCAGGTGGTCAGCGTCAGCTGCCTCCAAATCAGAGGCAAGGAGAAGGAGCCCAGAGAGGCCAAGAGCTAGCTTGGTGGAAGGGGGTCATAACTCAAGCCTCCTCTGCTCCCTGTCGGAGGGGCCCATCCTCTGGCTCCTGCAAGCATGCTGTTCACCCTGGCCGGGCCTTCTGGATGCACCTCGCCCAGGAGAAGCCAGGGCTCAGGCCACATGGGCCCCAGCAGTGTGGCCTCCCCATCAGGAAGGGGGTGACGGTGTCCTGAGAGCCTGTGCCTGGGACCAGTGTGCCTGGCCTGGCCAGCCCCCCTTCGCAAGTACATGTCCCACTGGCAGGGGATGTGCAGAGCCCATAGGCCAAGCATGGCCATCCCCGGGGCGGTGAGCAGCTACCAAAGCAGCCAGGCACAGCCCTCCGGGGCGAGGTGTCCCCAGAGCTCCACCTGCACACAGTGCTTTCCCTCTCAACTCTAGTCTTCCCACGGAAACAAAGGAAGAGGCTCTTGTGCTTCGCGCGGCCATCAGCCCAGCGTGCAGGTTATGTGGGAGCCTGTCTGGGGCAGGGGTGTCTCAGGCCAGGCGCACAGCATGGCCCTGCGGCCCTCCTTCCCACACTCCACACGTGCGGGCAGCCTTGATGGGAGCGGGCCAGCACTGCCCCAGGCCCACCCCTAATACTCGGTGATGAGAAGGTGGAGCTCAGGCCGGGCCCAGGAGGCCAGAACTCAGGAGGAGCACAGCAGAGTCTAGGCCCCGGGCGGCTGTGCTGATAAGGCTGTCTGTGAGCAGCTCTGGCCTGTAGGGCAGAGCAGGGAGGAGCAGGCAGAGGGGAGCTGAGTTGGGTGGGGCACAGGAGGGCGGAAGGGCAGAGTGGGGCTAGGTAGGGGAGGGCTGAGCGGGCAGGGCTGAGTGGAGCCGAGCAGGGCTGAGTGGGGAGGAGCTGGACTGAGCTGGACTGAGCTGGACTCAGCAGGACCGGTGGGGTGGCGCTGGACAAGGTGGAGCTGTGTGGGCCGGGGCAGAGCTGAAGGGCAAGGCTGAGTAGGGCGGGACACGTGGAGCTGGGTGGGGCAGAGGTGGGCCGAGCTGGGCAAGGTGGGGACGCGCAGGGTGGGGTGGGGCCGAGCAGGGCGGGGCCACCCTGTGCCCAGGGCCAAGCCGTTCTGCAGGAGGAGCAGAAGCAGCCCCGCAGGATGGAGCAAGGGGTGGAAGGACAGCGCGTGTGGCTCTGCGAGCCAGAGGCCCAGGCACTGGCGCCCCAACGCCCCAACTGGGGGTCGGCACTGCATCTGTGGGGCTCCAGGCCCCCATCCCACCCCTGGACAGTCACACTGCCGCAAAGTGGACCCAGGGCTGGGCAGGCAGAGACCCACCTGTACAGTGAGCTGATGACCCTGCTGGCCACGAGCAACTCCCCCCGTGGCAGCCACGTGAGGACGAGAGGCTGCCTGCGGGGGTCCTCACTGGCCGCAAGGAGGGCAGCGCAGACAGGGGTGCAGGCCCCAGGCCTCTATCGCTGTGGTGGGGGTGCTAGCCCATCGTACAGCTCATTCAACTAACGTCAGGCCAGCTACGCAGGGCCCTGGGGATTGGGCCTGACACGCGATGGGGGGCCCTGGGACCGGTGGACAGACAGTAACAGGCTAGCCGCCAGAGGTTGGGAGGGACAAAGGGGCAAATGTGGGGGGCAGACTGGGGGTGGTAAGAAGCCTGCTCCGTTCCACAGGGAAACTGCAGGTGGCGGCAGCGTGTGAGCCACCCACGCATGTCCTGAGGCTGCTGCCCACACCTGCCCACACCGCTGTCCACTGTCCCCTGTAGCTCTGGGCAGCCCCCGAGCACCCTGAGCAGCTGGGCTGTGGGCCGGCCCTATGGGGGCCTGGGGCAGTCCACCTGTCCCCAGGACTCCAGCCTCTGCCCCCCCACTATTCACACTGAGCGGCTCCGTCACCGGGCCCAGCTGCACAACTGGGGACAGACCCACGGGCAAGCCCGACCGCAGGTCCACATCACCCTCATGCTGCACATGAGGACATAAGCTCCCCGTGAGGCTGGTCACAGTGGTCCCCGGCTGACCCCCACTAGGCTCCGAGGGCTGCAGAATAGACTGGCTGAATTCAGGCAGGTCCCACGCTACCCCAGGTCCGAGATGGGCCAGGGCCCCGGGCCCCCACTCTCGGCTGACGGGGCCAGTCACCCCTGGTAAAGCCCACCCTCTGCCTAGTCACCACACAGAGAACCAGAGCAGGGCCCAGGCCTGGACTGCCCGCTGTGGGAGGAACCGCACTCACACGAGGGACTCCTCGGAACCCCATCCTGCAGCTTCGCCTTCAGAGGTGGGCCCCCACCCGGTGCCAAGACAAGGCCCCATCCTCGAGCACAGCACCCCCACCGCCTGGCTTCCCAACCTCTGCCCTTCTCCCCACCACCCACACGCGGTGTGCCAGAGGGGCTGCTGGGCCCTTCCTACAGGGACCTCAGTTCTTGAGCCAAAGAGGAGGCAGATCTCCCTGCCTCTCGGGACCCCAGCACCCCATGTCTTCAGGGGCAACCATGCTTGGATCCCTTTCTCAGCTTCTGGTGGAAAGCTAGTCTTGCTGTAACAGAAAGGCCATGGGTGTGTGTGTGTTCCTTCTCTGGATGTCCCAGCAGAGGGGAGCAGCCCATCACCTTCCCCTTCGAGGAGCAGGACAGTGTGAAGGGCCAGGGGCTTCTCAGAGGCAGTGGCTGAAGTGGGGAGGGGGCCCTAGAAGTAAGGCTGAACCCCGCCTCCCTGGCAGGGCATCCACCTCCTTCCAGGGTGGGACAGCAAACATGGCAACAAGTCCTGCACCGGTGACTCAGTTTACCAACTTGCCCACGTTCCTGTTTTTCTAGAACAAGCTGCTTTCAGAGGACATGTGTCCAGAAACCCAGCTCCTGGAAGCAGCTCCAACTTCCCGGGCAGATGAGGAGACAGAGGCCCGGGGGGAAGAGAATGCGCCCACAGGTACATGCGGCGGCTCGCGGGGGCTCACGGAGGCTCAGGGCCCACTGTTGGCAGAGCCAGCGTCCTGCTGCGTTCTCAACGCACTTCCAGTACCCAGGGACGAGGGGCCAGTGGTGCCGTCACTCGCACAGTCACAGCCCCCACACACACACTCATCAGGCCAGGTCCTCACCTCAATCTGCAGGATGGCCTCCTCACGCAGCCGGATGGCCTCCAGGTCTTCCTCCGTGATCTCCGGAAGCAGGGCCTGCTCCTGGCCCTGCCACATGCTGTCACCCCCATTAAAGATCTTTTCATCATCAGGCAGCTCAGCAAAAGGGGCCCGGGGACTCTGCTGACAACAGACACAGACCAGTTAGCGCAGGTGCGCTCAGTTGCCACCCGGCCCAGGCCACCGCTGCTCCCCGGGCTCGCGGCAGGCAGCTCCCCGTCGGGGCTAAGCCTCGGCTCTGGGCACCAGGGGCCTCCAGGGGTCTGCAGGCCCCGCAGCCCGTAATCTTGGAGGGGAGGGGAACCACAGTCCAGGTTCTGCAGCCCTGACGGGGGCTGCGGCCATGAGGCCTCTGGCCAGCCGCGTGGGGCTGCTGCAGGGATCAGGGTCCGGCAGACGCCCTGAGCCCACCTCGGGCCATCCCAGGCCTAGCTTCAGGGCACACTCGGCAGCCCCCCACCCCCACAGGCCTGCTGGAGCATGGACTCATCGCATTCCCAATTCTTGGTGATAACCCAAGAAATGGTCCTTCGCATGTGAACATAAACTGGAGCTTCTCACAGGCCTGTGAGCCACTGGAAGTCCATTCTGGGGGCGGCCACAGGTCACAGTCGGGGTCTAGCCGCCAGGCAGGGGCTGCGGAAACGGAGGCGTGGCCTCCTACACAGCAGGGCGCACACACCACCAGGGGCGGTGGGTCCTGCACACGCCCTCGTGGAAACTGGGCCCCAGGAAACGGGAGCCAAGAGGGCTTTTTATGTCATTTCACTCTGTATTGATTGCTTTTAATTTACCAAATTTTGGAATTCAATAAAATGCGGCTTTTCCCTTCAATTAATGATGTGCTCACTGATGGGACTCTGAGTACAAGTGAGCAGACGTGCAGGAGTGCCTGTGGGGAGCTGTCTCCACCCTGCACACCCCCAGGGGTGAGGGAGTGCAGGAGGTAGGAATGGGTCCCACTGTGGAGCCCTGGCTTCACACAGAAAACGTGCAACAGGGAAGATGACGATGTGCCCGCCTCAGCCCCACCCCCCACCCCCCCCAACCCCGCCAGAAAGCCAGGCCCTGGCTCACAGCCCGCTCCCCACCCTCCCACCCCCAGGTCAGCCAAGGTGCGCTTCACGTCAGGGCTGGGGGGTTGGGGGGCGCGTACGTACACGTGTGTACACGTGTGAGTGTGTATGTGTGTGTAAGAGAAGGGACTCAAAGGGCCACTGGAGGATGAGCAGAGCCACCTGGTGACCCCATGCTCCTCACCTCCCAGTATGTCAAAGCTCCTTCCAGCCAGCTATCTCCAACAACCCCGAACACCCTGCAAAGGAGTGCTGCGCCCATTTTACCAATGAGGACACTGAGGCCAAGACACCAAGGAATCCAGAACAGGCAGGATGTGAAGCTGGGACTCCAGGCTCCAGTTCCGACACAGAGGAGCTCCAGGGCGAGAAGCGAAGAGACCACATGCCTGAGACCAGGGCTGAGGGAGTGGCCGGCCTGAGCCCCTGGCTGGAGCAGCTTCCTCCCCAGCTGACTCCGTCCCCCAAGCTGCACCGGGGCGTCCTCGGCTCCTCTCCTGCCCTCAGTCCGGCCCCAGGTGCTGACTCTGACCACAGCACCCTCCTCCTGCCCAGAGGTCGCGCCGGCATGGGGACAGACAGCAGGGTGCAGCCGCCACCCCCAGTGACCCAATGCTCGAACACTGGTCGAGCCCCCTCGAGTGTCTGGGCAACAGGCCAGGACTGAAATGAAGGGCTGGCCATCTCCCACGGGACCTCCCTCCACAGGCTCCACGTGTCCAGCACACTCCACCTGGGCAGCCCGGAAGGAGGCTTCGGAGGCTACCACCTGCCTCTTCTCTCCTTTCCCTTTGTGACAAGCCCACCTTCCCACCCTCCTGCGCCACTTGGGGCCACAGGGCAGGGTGCAGGGTGCTGGCCATGCCACGGCCCAGCATGGCCCCCACGGGCAGCCTTCAGAGGGCCTCAGCTGCGGGGAGAGCACCACCTTTCCCGCACACTCTCCAGGCCCGTGCTGGCCCGCCCTGTGCCAGGCCCGGGGGGTACAGTGGACAGATGGCAAGAGCCCCGTGTCCCGATGGACTTGGCTGGACACAGAAACCAACAAGTCACCCAAACAACAATTTCAGCAGCTTTGACAAAGGCCTGCAGAAGGCCCTGGTGGCCACGGGATGGCCACCGCTGGGAGCCACGGCAGGGACAAGGCGGGAGGCCAGGTGCTCTTTCTCTGCAGCGTGGCTCACGACCTGTAAGGTGGGTACGATCACGCTCAGGTAAAGAGGTCGACGGTGCGGGTCCCCCGGGGGAGGGGGAGGCCCCCACTAACCCAGTTCCCCTCCAAAGCTGACGTTCGGCCCCCACACCACGCTACTGCGGGAGGAAGCTCTTCCCCCATTCCCCGAGTCAGCAGAGGCCTTTACAGAAATAAAGACGTGGCTACATGAACATAAAATAAAAGATCTAAAAAATCTGTTAACAAGCGCTACTGGTCCAAGGTGGCAATTACCACCTTCCCTTCCCGGCGTGGGCGGGAGGAAGTGAGCGGTGCTGGAGGGTGGCAGCGGGAGGGGCTGCCACGGAGCGAGCACAGCTTCTGGCCCAGTACCACACTCTCTGGGCCTCAGTTTCCTCATCTGCAGAATGGAACAAGGGCCCCACATCCCCAGGTGCTCACCACACAGCTGCGCCACTGGTCTGACCTGTCTCACGTCCCTTTCAGGCACTGCTGGGCACCCTAGCTTCCACCAAAAGGGACCGAGCAAGGGTCTCTTTGCTAAGCACTCACACCTCGGCCCAGACGCAAGGCCCAGGGCCCAACCCTCGCTGGCTGCCAGCCCAGCAAGTTTCCTGGCTTCCCCCAGCCCTGTCCACCCTCGGTATGGCGCTGACACCACCGCCCCAGAGTCCGAGAAGTGAGCGAGCAGAATGAAACACCTCGCTGCATCAGCAGGTGCACATGAAGATGACATGCCAGTGGAAGGAGGGGAGCCGTGAGGGACCGTGCTGCCCCCGGTGCAGGCGCCCGCCCCCAGGGGCCCGTCCCACACCAGGCCACACAGCCACTGGCTCCACTGGGGACACTGCCTGGGCATGACGCTCGGGAAGCTTCCCAGGTATACCTGACAATCCCCAAGGGCCCCTTGTCTGTGCACCCGGGTACAGAAACGCAGGAAGGCTCACTGCAAGCACGTGCCCTGGGAGAAGGAACTGGAAAAAACCACCATGACGCCCACAGACCAACAGGCAGAAGCACGCAGACACAGGGTGATAGATGTGCCCAGGACACTACACGTAACCTTCCCTGGACTCTGGGGCCCATGGAACCAGCCCGACAGCGGGGAGCAAAAGGTGCCTGCACGTCCTCACCTGCACAGGTACTGCCAGCCCGCACCCCCACCCCCAGGAGCTCGCAACAAGCTAGGGCAGCAAGACATGGCTTGGACACCTGATCTCCTGAAAGGATCAGAAAGCGCCCCTTTATTCTCCTCACAAAGGCCCAATTTGGGAATTAGGATTTGCTGGCAAGGCGCTGGGGCCGGTGCAGAAGGGACAGCCGTGTGATGGTTCTCCAGCACAAGAGGCAGCCAACAAAGACGGCTTTCTCCTCCCTCCAAGGCCCATGGTTTGGGTCCCACTCTGTACGGAAGAAACCCACAAACCAACGTGACTGCTGGACCGCGGGGCTGAGAGCAGTTTCCCGTGAGAAGAGCCAAGGCGGGGAGGATGCGCAGCAGGCTCCCTGGGTTCTCAGGGGCTCTGGGAAACAGGCCACTTTCTCGCGCACTCCGACCCTGGGCTCCGCACAGGAACGTCCATGACCCCGGTGGGAGGGCAGGGGTCAGGGCGCAAGCCAGTCATGGGCTTGGGAAAACTGCTTCTGTTTAGTAGCCCAAGGCTGGTCATCAATTTCTCCAAATAATAAATGACTCTGTTTGTTAGCTGATGGAAGTGTCTGGAGACTCGTCAAAGCCCAGAATGTCAGAAGTGGCATGACGAGAGCAATCTGTCCCCCCGACACCCACATGAAATAATAGTCCTGGGGCCCAGAGGCCAGGGGCACCCCCGCCCTGTGCCTGGTGGGGAAGTACGACGGGATTCCCAGCGAACACAGGAAGATGAAGCATGTCTTTCCCGCCATGGCCGCAAACACACGGAGCTCTGGCAGAAACCTACGCTGAGCCTGCCGATGGCAGTGCACTCCGCGGGCTGTCCCCAGTGAGGGGCAGAAACCAGCCCAGACACACCCGGCGCTGCCCCCTGGCTAGGCCTGATCGGGTCTGAGACTGACCGTGGACCTGGCCCGGAGGGCTGACCTGCTCATGGCCATGGCCGGCACTCGGTTCCGATGGGAGAAGGTGGTGGGTGGGCGCCCCCACCACCCGCCAGGACCGCCAGCCTGCAGACAGCATCCCCGAAGTCTGCGAGATCAGTGTCACAGCCACGCCTGTGTTGAACAGGGTGATACGTCATCTCGCTGTTCAGTTTGCAGAATTCCTGGAAATACTCTCATCTTCCATAATTTCTCAGGAACACTGCTGACCATTCTCTTCCTTCTTAAAAAAATGTGGCTGAAACACAACACATCTTCGGTCCAGAAATCAAAAGTGCGCAGGTCTGAATTCTTACCAAGAAAAGACTTCAGGCAGGACACGGAACATCACCAGGACCCCAGACGTGCCCCTGCAGCCCCCCAGCCACCATGCTGCCCCCAACCAAGGGAAACAACCGTCTGGCTTCTAACCCTGCCCATTACTTTGGCCAGGGTTTGCCCTCCCCTCTCTCTGGTTTCAGGCTTCTTTGGCTCAACACTCTCTCCGAGATCACACGGTGGGCCTCGCTGGCAACAGCTGGCTCTCTGGAGCTGCAGGCCCCGTGTGGGAATCCAGCACAAATGATCCGGCGGCCGCACCGCAGGCTGGCTCTCTTCCCAGCGCCTGCTACCTCCTGTCAGCCGCCATGAGCACTCTCCTGCGCAACTCTGGGTGAACGCACATGTGCACCCCCACCGGCCGTGCACTTGGGGAGGGACTGCGAGTTCGCAGGAAAGAGAGCGCATGAATCCAGGAAGTGTTTCAGGGTCCAGAGGATGGCGTCTGCCAGCTCCCATTGGCACAGGCTTCCGGCTGCCCCGCAGCCTCCCAGCACTCTCGAGGCTGACTGTGCTGAGTACTCCGGTGGGTGCGAGGGGGCGGGCAGTGACCGAGCCCCAAGGGCTCCTTTGGCCTGCTTCGGATGACGCCTGCCGAGCACACGTTGGTGCACTTGCTGGCCATGTGGATGTCCCCTTTTGTGACGTGCCTAAGGCTCTTGCTCTTTCATGGTTTTGAAATGAGTTGTCTGCCTCTTATTGATTTCTTAGAGATCGTCACATATTAGGGACATCAGTCCTTTCCAGACATGCATACGTGAACACCTTCTTTCACACTCTAGGTTCCCTTTTCACTCACTTAAGGGTGTGTTAATTTAAGGACGTCAAGCTGATCTGCTTTACACTTGGTACGTTTTCATCTGTGTAAGAAATGTCCACTCACCATAAAGATGGGAAGACAGACTCCTATGGTATCTTCTAGAAGCTTCATTGTCTTACCTTTCACATGTAGGTCCATGTTCCAGCCGAAGTGCTTCCTGCACGTGGGGGGAGGGTTGCGGTAAAGGGTCTGCTGGCCATGGCAGTCTCGTGCATGCGCCCTCCTGGCCCCTCTCAGCCACATAAGAACGGACCACGGCCTGGAGCACTTTCTCACCAAGAGACAGAGCCTTCACAGCTGTGCCAGGCTTGCTGGCTCGTAAGACAACGTCTTTCCCTGTTTCAGACTCGATGCAGACTTCCTTGTTCGGCGAAAGCACGTGCATCCCATGGCACCTGGCCAAGCCCACTGCTGTGTCTGTCCCCTGCGCAGAGAGGACAGGGTCCTTCTGCTGTAGTACGGGCGAGGCGTGCAAGCCAACGGCCCTGCATCAACCGCCAGGAGGGACCTGCTGGCCACAGGGGACCATGCCCACCACGGGAGCAGATCTTGCTGGCTCTTCTCCTCACAGGAACTGAATGCACTGTTTCCCTGGTGACTCCAACACCGAGATGCAAGGCTAGAGGTGTCTGGACTTGGACTTGTCACTTGCTCAACAGGATCCTTTTTCCCAGCTCAAATCCTGGCCAACCCAGCATCAAGCCCTGAATAGACCCTCCATTCCCTAGTGCACGGCAGCACCCTTGCTCAAACGGCTGTTCGAAGGCTTCTTCCTAGTCCCAATGCCATTCCAAATGGTGTCACTTTCTAAGTTTCATTTGCACACTGTCTTCTGCTAGCACAGTGCTTCCCTGTATACTGACCCTGTTACCACCGCTTATTAGCTCTAAGTTCACTGCAGACTCATCCACATCTTCCAGTAATGCAGTCACACGGTCTCTGATGGGGCTTCTTCCTCCCCAGGTCTCCATACGCCTCTCACTTCTGTGTCGTGTCTCGGGGCGCTGGACACGCCCTCCAGGGCAGTGGGGCAGAGAATAGTCCTAGACCCGAGTCTCGTCCTCGGTCTCAGGAGGGAAGCTTTTAACGTCTCAGCAGTAAGGGTGGTGCTAACTATAGGGCTTCTGAAGACACCCACCCTCAGGTTAAAGGCATTCGTATCCACCAGCCTGCTGAGAGCTCTGCTCCCCACCCTCGGTGGTGCTCTTCTCTCCCTATTGGGATGATCCAGCAGATTCTCTTACTTTATGAACATGGCGGCTTACATGGGGTTATTTCCAAATGTAAACCAACTCCATACCCCCAGAATGAGCCCCACCTTATAACGATGTATTACCCTTTTATACATTGCTAGATCTAGCCTTTTAGTGATTTGGTTAGGGTTTTTGCCCCTATGCTCATGAGAGAACATGTTAGTTTCCTTTTTGTGACACCCTCATAGGAACTTGGAATGACGGTTTGCTGGCCTCGTAAAGCAACACATATTCGTGTGTTTCCTCTTTTTGTGTTTTATTTAAGAGTTTGTATAAACTAGTAATATTTATTCCTCAAATATCTGGAAGAATTCACCAATAAAATCATCTAGGTCTAGAGTTTTTTTGGTGGCATTTTAACAATGGAAATTATTTAATTATTGATTTCATTTCTGTAATAAATACTGGGCTTTCCAGACTTTCTGTAGGTCTTGGTAACTCACATTTTTTTCTAAAAAAAAAAAAAATTTCTATTTTACCTGTCAAATTTATTGATGTAAAGTTGTATCATAGTATCTTCAAACTTCTATTTTTCTTAGTGTGTAGTATCCACGATATAGTCATTGTCATTCCCGATACTAGTAATTTGTTCTCTATGTATCGTGACTAATCATGGGGGATTTATTACTAATCTTTCTAAAAAATTTTTTTGGCTTTGTTGGATTTGTCCAATACATATCTACTTTATATTTCATTGGTTTCTGCTTTTTCTTATCTATTTTCTTAGAATTTAATTTGGTGTTGCTTTTTCAGCTTCATGAGATTGAGAATGAGCTCCGTGATTTTCACACTTTCTTCTTTCTGAAGGAAGCATTCGGAGCGCTGCTTCAGCCGCATCCCAAGTTTGGATTTGTTGCATTCTCTCCGTTGTTCACTTCACGATGGTTTCCAATTTCCACTGTGCTTTCTTCTCTGATTTATGGGTTCCTTCAAATTGTATTATTTTCATTCCCAAGCCTGGAAATTGCCTTTTTGGTATCAAATGTGAGTTTAATTGCACTGATCCAAAAACGTACTTCAGGTTGCGTCATCCCTCTGGAACCTGTGGAGACTGGCTGGAGAGTCCAGCACACGCTGCACACCGGCAGGAACACACGCTCTCCCGCGGCTGGTTACCGTGTCACGAGCGACCATTTGGCAAGACCATGTTCATTAATCGCACTGACAGAGTCTCTCAGATCCTCACCGAACTTTCCTGTTTCCTTCATTAGTCGTCTCGATAGCTGTGTTACAATCTCCACCTGTGACTGTGGATTTACCATTTTTCCTTTTATCACGGTCGGTTTTGTCCTGCGTATTGTGAGGCTGTGTTATCAGGCATGGAGGTAAAACCGCATCTTGTATGTGAATCGCCATGCTGTCCTGTGAGGCAGGGACGCCTCTCCGCACGGACTCGCTCACGCTGACACAGGCACGGGGCGCCGGTCTTCCTTTGCGCTGTGGCTTCCCATGTATCTCTGTCCATCCTCTAACTCTCAATACGTTTCTGGATTTATAGTTAACCAAGTCTGACAATCTGGGCCTCTTCATTGGAGGGGTCAGGTCATTCTGATGGAGTTATAAACAAACCTGGTATAAATCTACCATCTTACAACTTGTTTCCTGTTTTCCTTCCTGTTTTATTTTTCCTTTTTTTTTTTTTTGGCTTTCTTTTAAATTAGTCGGGTATGTTTTATTATTTCCTGTTTCTATTAACTTACTGTATAACTGATATTCTCATGTTGTCTGTCAGTGTCCCCTGCGTAAGGCAGGACGCACTGGCTCACCACAAGTTGCCGTAGGCCACAGCTCCTGTCGCTTCTTGGAGGCCGGAGACACTCAGCGTCCATGCGGCTCATCCCTACTCCTGTGCTGCCCGCCGGCCAGGCTCCTGGGAGTTGCTCTGCGGCCAAGCCCCGCAGGGAAGGAGCGTTGTTCAACAGCCAACGTTAGCTCTGATGTGTCCACACATCAGTGCTTCCAGGACACGCGGCCCCTCCCGCTGGTGCCCGTCTGCCCAGGACCACTTCCCTCTGGTCCTGTCAGAGTTCTGTCGATGGCAAGTTCCCTCTGTTTATGCTTCTCCAAAAATGTTTTCATTCTACCCTCATTTCTGAAAAATATTTTCAGCAGGCATGGAATTCCACGTGAGCAACCACTCTCTCTCAGCACGTTAAAGATGGCTCCGTGTTGTCGTCCAGCTTCCATGGACCCACCTCAGGCGTCAGGTGTAAGTCTTGCTGCTCCTTGAAAAATGACGTGAATTCTCTTCTTGGGCTTTAATCTGCTTTTAGGATTTTTTTGTCTTTGGTTTTCAAAATTTTATTATGAGTACAGGTAAGTCTATCCTGTTTATCACAGAGGTTCTTTAAGCTGTGGCTTGAAATATTTGGACAGCCTTGGAAAATCTCAGCCATTACACCGTCAAAGGCTGTTTCTGTCCACTCTCTCCCCTGCTCATCCAGGACTCCGGGCATACTCGCGCCTCCCATTTCTATCAGCTTCTGCTCCCCAGAGGGCTGGTCGGGTCCAAGTCAGCCCCGCGCAGCACGCGGAACTGTCTGCACTCAGGACTCCATCTCCGGCCCATGCCAGGGAACTAAGGTCAAAATGCTTTTTTGTTTGTTTGTTTTCAAAAAGTTTTTAATGTTTTTAAAAAGGTTCTTTGCCAAGTCAGACCCCCTTAGATGGGGCCTCTGCCCAGTGCTTCCCACTTCTCCCCAAACACAAAGGGCACTGGACGCTGGGCCGTCACCCAATGCCCACGGACCACAGGAATCACTCGGCACCCACCTGATGTTTGCCACCCCGCTGTGCTGTGGGAAGCAGGGCTCTGGACTTCTCTGCAATTTTCTGATAAAGAATGGAGGGAGACAGGAAGAACAGAAAAGGTGGGGAAGAGAAAAGAAACGGTCAGATAAGCACAAGGTAGTGGACAAGGCCTGACAGCAGAGCCCACCTTCAGCTCCGTGACAGGACACAGCTATCCTGGGCCTCAGGAAAGCTGGGTGCTGGGCCAAGTGCCAGGCCGGGCTCTGCCAACAATCTGGTGGATGGCCCCCTCCCCCACACATAAGCCCTGGGTCTCAGTGTCCTCACCTGTCAGAACAGGAATGCCCGTTCTTCCCACCTGCCAGATGCCTCCCGGGCAACACCCGCAGGTAAACATCCCTCACTGCACACACTGAGGTCACGGCTCCTGGCAACTGTCGGCCGTCTACAGGCCTGGCCCCTCCTCTGCTCGAGGGCACGGGACCCCACCAGGCCAACCCAGGGACAAGACTGCCAGAGGGGGAGCTGCAGGGCCGAGGCCCACCCCACCCGGCCCGCCAGGTCTCCCTGGGGAACCGCACCTTCTGCACCACGCCGTAGCGCTGAATGGCACCGGAGAGCTGAGTTTTCAGGCGGTCCAGCTGAACACACTCCTGCTGCAAAGGGAGAATGTGGGTTATGAGGACAGCGAGGCCTTGTCTCGCCCGCGGCCCCCTCCATCCCTGGGCACTGCAGTTCGCCACGATCGCCACCCCCATCCGCGGCCTCGCGCTGCCACCAGCGCGCTGCTGCTGGACTGGGCTCATCCCCGTCTACTGTGCCCCAGCCATCACACGCCAGCACCCCTGCAGATGCCATCCCGCATCTTCAGCCCTGGCCGCGGAGCAAGGCGCTGCTCCACCACGATGCACCTGTCTGGTCCCCACAACGAGAAGTGTCACGACTTCTACCTGACGGTCAGGAGGCCTGAGCCTGAGTTCTAAGTGGGTTCACGGCCGCACGGGGCTGGAGGCAGGCCATGAGGCCCGGCTGCTGACTCCAGGGACCTGCGGCTAATCACACGCCAGGCCGGGTCTCACCCCCAGGGTCAGAACTGCACTCATCAAACCTCTCTCCCACCGCCAGGCGCTCGGCAGCGCACGGCCTCCATCCTTCACGTCTTGTTCGCCAACACCAGTGCCCCAGATGATGCCTGGCACAGAGCCAGCGCTCAAGACATACTGCCGAGCAAGGGGACAGACAAGCAGGCCCCGAAAGCCGGCACTGCCTGCTCGGGTTTGCGTGAGCACCGCCCGGCTGCCAGAACCCGACCCTCACGTCTCTCCACACCGCACCGGCACAAAGCCACACCAACGCCCTGTGCCCTTGCATCAGAACCACGACGTGGACTCCTGGCCCCTCCTGCCCTCGTCATCTCCCAGGAGAGGCAGACCCTGCATCTCAAGTCACAGAGTGTGCACCCCTGCCGGGAGGCTTCTCTCTACCTCCAACTGGAACTTAGCCCCAAGCTTGGTGCCCGCCCCTCTGCCGCCGCCATGCAGCTCACGTGAGCCCCTCCAGGAGAGCAGGCTGGCCACAGTTCAGGGGCACTTTTCCCAGAGGGACTCAGTGTAGTCCCCGTGTGACTGTGGGTCTGAGTTAGTGTCCGGGGGAGGCTCCTGTGAGGGGCACTCTATGTGTGTCCCGGGACAGAGCCAAGAGCCCAGGGACTCTTCAGTGCTCTCCGGGCTGGGTGATCCAGCATCAGCCCCATGTGACGGGCACAGCCTTTTCTCCGAGGGAGCAGGGAGCAATTCTAGTGCCTCCCAGCCAGGCTGTCCGACCGCCGTGAGAGCCTCATCGGTGTCCTTCTCTCAGCCTCTCACACACAGTAGGTGTTCAATCAGTGTGTGCTGGGTTCTTAGATGGGTGGATGGACGGACAGACCAGTGGCTACGTGGGTGGGTAGACAAATGGAAGGACACATTAGGCTAAAGGCGATCCCTCCACCCCCCAAGGAACTCAAGCTCGGAGTCTCAGCCCTCGTGGTGCACACAGTGACCACATGGACTGTGGACCCAGAAAAACCAGAGTGGCAATCTAGCCGAGACTCCTCCCTGGCTGAGATGCTTCATGCAGGACACTCTCCAGGCCTCAGCGTCCCTCCAGATAAAGGGGCTGAGGACAGCAGCAGGCAGGATGGCCAGACGCACCCAACGTGAGCAACACGCACAGGGCCACGCAGCACGTGGCGTCTGCACCGGCCTCTCGCTCGGCGGACCGCTGTGGTCATCGGGTGGCAGCGGTGTCAGCTTCCCGGGCCTGTCACGGGAACCCTCCACACCACAGTCCAGCCTCTGTCTGCAGAGGCCACACTCCCGCATCCCGGGCCGGACAGGCGCCCAGGTCTGCCGATGGAGTGGGCAGGCGCCCTGGGCAGCATGTGATGAGCGAGGAACAGCTACAGCTCTCCTCGTGAACACAGCCCCTGTCCCAGGACCACCGAGAGCTTAAGAGTAATTAAGGCTTTGTGACACACGCCCCCAGCCTTTGGGAATGGGAGAGGGCGTGGATGACAAAGATGCAGATGTGCCAGCCCAGGAAAAGGGGGTGCAGGGAAGTAAGCGGCCAGGGGTGAAGGTGATGGGGGGGGCTGCACGGGGGAGGGGCACAAGGTGATGTGAGGAGGGTCAGGGCTGTGAAGGGGGCTGTGGCTCCAAGGATGGTGGCAACTGTGACATCATTACGTGTGTGCTCTGATGATGAGCACTGGCGTGGGTGAGGACGAGGTGGTGCGGGGTGGCAGGGTGGGTGACGGGAGGTGGCGGCGGGGGCGGGGTGTCATGCGTCTCTGTCCAGACAATCCGGCTGGGACTCGGGGCCTCCAGAGCAGCGCCGGGCATACAGCAGGTGCCCAGCGAGCACATCGAGCTCCGGCCCAGGTGGCGCACCGGCCCAAGCCCAGGCCAGCGCAGGCATCCCGGGCCCACCCACCTCCCCAGGGGCCCCCCAGCCCCGGGCCTTCCCCCCCGCCTCCAGGGCCACATACCCGGGAGCAGCCCCGCAGGAGCGCCGACATCTGCCTCAGGGCACTGGTACTGGCCGCAATGGTCTTGTTGGTCTCCTGCTGCGCCGTGTGCCTGCAGCGGGGCCGGGGAAGAGAGAGAGGACAGGCAGGGGACGGCGGGAGGGGAAGGCCCCGAGAGCGGCCGGGGCGGCAGAAAGGTGACCAGACCAGAGCAGGAGCAGGGGTCAAGGGTCGCAGCGGCAGAAGAGTCAACAGGAGCAGGAGAACCAGCAGGAAGACCAGAGGCAGAGGCACAACAGAGCAGCCACGGGAGGGGACGAGGGTCAGAGGCCCAGAGAGACGGACAGACAGACACACCCACAGACGGAGAAGGCAGGGACAGGGCGGGGAAGGAGGGAGAGGACAGGGGTGAGCTTGGACTGGGGGGGACGGCCCGTAGCGCACATCACACCCGAGCTGCCACGGTCAGGAGCCCCGCCCCGCATGGCCGCTGCACGCCCCACACGCACGCTGTGTCTGGGCCCACCTGTCCGGGGGTCAGTGAGGTCGGGAACCTGGGGGAGCAGGGTGACCACAGACACCCCTGGCCCCACAGCCTCTGTGGGCCGGGATGACTCTCCCACCTCCAGCCCCAAGAACACTGGGGGCCGGGCCCAGGATTTTGGTTTGTGGTTCGTGGTTCGGAGTGTGACCTCGAAGGGACTGAAAAGACCAGCTCCTCACCCGCTTCGGGGAGACCATGGCCCCCCTAGACAGAGCAACACCCGGGGCAGACCCTGCCCTCGGGCCTTGTGCAGGCACATGCACCAGAGAAGAGCCCTCCTGACCCTTTGAGTTGCAGCCTGATGCCCCCTTTGCTCCCTGCAAGAGCCCGCGTGGCAGCGGTGGGGGCACCATCTGACCTGCGCCTGGGTCCCTGACACCTGCCCTTAGGCCACACAGACGGTGCAGCATAGAGCCGGCGGGGGGCGGGGGGTGGGGGATGGGGAGGAGCCCCCAGGCCAGCCTGGGGGGGGTGTCATCTGAGGACCGCAGCGTGAGCACCCTTTCCACCAGGCCACCAACAAATTACGGGAAACCGCAGATTACAGTTTCCCCTCGGATTCACTCAATCATTACACACCACTGAGCCCCCCCACTCTCCTTACTGCACCTCCTCCCGTGGTCCCCACGCTCCCTCCCACCTCATGGCCCACAGTTTGCCCTCCTGGCACCCCCCTGCCCCAGCTTGGGGCCATGCTGCTCAAGGGGCTTTGCTGGCTCCTCAGCTCCCTGACCTCTTGTGTCTGCACCCGGAACTCAGACCCTGGACCACCCTCTTCGCTCCCCGTGCTCACCTCCTGGGTGCTCTCCTTTAGCCTCGTGGCCTTCAGTCACCTGTGTGCCGCCGTGCCCCACACCCGTCCACACCTGGGCCTGAACTCAGGCCTGGCCCCACCAACAGCCCGCTGGGCAGCTCCACCTGGATGTCCAGTGGCGTCTCAACCTCCACATGCCCAAGCCACCCTCCCCTCCGCGGGCTCGCCCACGGCAACTCCGTCCCTCTAGTCCCTCCAGCCAAAGCCCCAGGGCCACCCTTCCCAAAGCCTCTCTCCTCTCATTCTTGAGAGCAGCGCGACCCTCAGGCACTGACCCAGACTCGGGCCGCCTCTCGCCCACTGCTCCACGTGCCCCCTCGTGCCCAGCACTGCATCCCACCAGCAGCCTGCAGCTGGCACATCGTGTCCGGCCACGCCCTCCAAACCCCAGAGCTCTGAGGCACGGCCGCGTGTGCTCCGTGGAAGCACAGTCCCCGCTCCTGTCACCTTGTCCCTGTTCTCACCGTGCTGGACAGACCCCTGCCTCTCTGCCTGCACCCCCTACCACCTCTGCAGCCACCCTGAAGGACAAGGGGTACAGGCAGCCATGCCCAGGGCCTGTGACCAGCAACAGCCGCCCGGACAGGGGACACTGGACGGACAGGAGCAGCGGGACAAGTGCCTCCGGCTCATGGAGGCCGCCGCCTCGGGGGGGGGGGGGGGGCAGGCTCGCCCCCCCGTCCCCGCTCCCACCGCCCCCTCCACTTCTGCCCTGATGTCACAAAGTGCTCGCACTCCCGCCCCGCTGTGCCCCCGGCTAGAACACCGAAGCAGCACTGAGACAGTCCCTTCCACGACTGGGAGAGCCTACGTTCTAACATCTTGTTAAGGATCCCTGCTACTGCGTTTACAGGGATGTGCAGCACGTTTTCTTCCAGAGTCTTTGCCCAGGTGTTGGTGTCAGCACCGCGCTGGGAAAGGCGAGCGCTCTGCATTCTGCGGTGTGTGTGGTGTAACTACGACCTCTGATCCTGGGTGTTTGTAGGAATGTCTTTAAGGACACGCGTAAATCCTCCGATAGAGAGCTATTTAGGTTTTCCCTTCCTTCTTGAGTCAGTTTTGAGAATTTATATCTTTTGAGAAATTTTTCTGGTCCATCTTCGTTATGAAGTATCATAATAGAGCCACAATATTTCCTAATCGGCCTTTCCGTGTTGGATCTGGAGTCCTGGTCTCTCTCTTATTCTTTTTTGTTTCTGTTAACTGGTTCATGCTTTACGAATGGATGAGCTTTCTTCTACCTGTACGCTCTCTCCTTCCCTTGTGACTGGCTTGCTGGCTTCTCAGGCGGCCTGTGGATGCTGGTTTTTTGTCTTCTCTGCTGTGAGCAGGTGAGCCCCGCTCCCCCTTCCACGGCCGCTCCCACCACGTCTGCAGCCCTCCTTCCTCGTGTTTCATTTTCTGCCAGTCTCCTCCTGTTTATGGTGTGTGCCACTCACACGGTGAGTGGGTCTCTCTACAAGGTTCTTTATGAAAACGAGCAGCATGGAGATGGGCCATCTCCAGACATCCTTGTGGCCCTGGCTGACTGGCCCTGACCGATAGGTGCCCCCTCAGCCCCCCATGAAAGGAATAATAGATCATGACCAAGAGGATTCCATCCCAGGAGCGCAGGGTTGACCTAACACTCAAAAAAACAGTGAATGAAATCCTCATAGTAACAGAATAAATTTTAAAAGGAGAAAACCAGATCCGTAAATTATATAAATTACAAAAAGCATTTGATAAAATTCAACACATATTTGTTATAAAAACTCTAGGAAAACCAGAACAAAGAAGAGAACTTGTTCGGCTGAAGTCCCAGGACACAAGGCAACACACAAAATCAGGTGTATTTCTGCATACTTGTAACCAACAACTACAAAGTGAAATTTAAACGATAATAATTTGTAGAATAGTATTAAAAAACACGAAATTATTAATGATATATTGAATAAAATACACACAAGACCTGCACACTAACCTTATAAGGACCTGCCGGAGAAAATGGAAGAACATTTATACCAGAGAAACCCTGACCATCTTCACAGGTTGGAAAACTCAAGATTGTAAGAGGTCAATTCTCCTTAAGTTGGTCTACAGAGTCAATGCAATCTCAAGTAAAATTAAAGTAGAATATGAAAATAGCAGAAATTGACAAGCTATTCTAAAATTGATATTAAAATACAAAGCACCAGAAATATCCAAAAGAATTTCACAAAAAGATGAACAAAGCTGTAGGCATCCACAACGGATGTCAGGACTTACTCTAACACTTCAGTGATTAAGACAACACGGTGCTGTCAAAAAGACAGACATACAAACCAATGAAACAGAACTACCCAAAATGCAGCCACACATACATGATCAAGTACTTTTTGGTTACCCTGGTGCCAAGGTACTCACAACAGGGAGAGGGTAACCCTCTCAACAAACAGTGGGGAGTAACTGGATAATCATATGCTAAAAACAAAAAAAACTAGCCTGGACGCCAGCCCCATGCTGCATGCCCGGGGCTCGGGCGTGACACACAGCAGGCAACCAGCAAGACCCAGGCGCGCCCCCCCAGCCTCCGGTGCCCAGGCAAGTCTGCGGAAGAAGGGGCGCGTCCAGCCGAGCTGCACAGGGAGGCAGGGGGTCAGGAGGCTAAGGGAGGGGCAGCATCGCACACGAAGCATGGCCAGGGCAGGCAACCAGCAGTCAAAGGAGGGCCTGGAGGCTCCGGCCCAGGAGCTCTGGAAGAGCAGAGTGGGGAGGAGACACGTTTGGGCAGGAGGGCCAGGGCAGGTGAAGGTGAGGGGCGCCCACGGCCACCAGCTACGTCTCTTCAGGGGACAGAGCGCCACGGGCAGGCCACAGGCATGTGCTCCCCCAACATGGGAAGGAAGAGAAGGAAAGAGGCTGGAACCAGGAGGCGGAGCCAGCAAAGGAGAATGACGCATGACCCACACCAGCGAAGGCAAAAGCCCAGGAGAGCAAGGTGCACAGGCCAGACAGACGCTTCTAGGAGGGAGTATCTCAACAATAAAAAGACCAAAGAACACAATTCAAAAATGGGAAGAGGATCTGAACAGACACACCTTCAAAGACATACAAATGGTCAACACGCCTGTGAAAAGATGCTCACTCAACGTCGTTATCAGGAAATACAAATCCCCTCGAGAGAACAGAAGGCGCACGTCCACACGGGCCCCAGCAGCCTTCCTCGTGACGACCCGGAAGAAACAATCCCCAGCCCGACAGCTGATAGGCGGCACGTCAGCGAGCTCCGGCGGCTGTAACAAACGCCACGACCGGACGCCTTAGAGACAGCAGACGAGCCCCTCACAGGCTGGAGTCTGGAGAAGTCCAGGAAAGGGATGCTGGCTTCCGTGTCCGACGAGGACCACCTTCCAGTTCAGAGATGGCACCTCCTTGTGGCGTCCTCAAAGGGTGGAAGGGGCCAGGGGGCTCTCTGGGGTCCTTTGACACAGGCGCTCGTCCCATTTGTGAAGGCTGCCCCCACAGGACCTACTCCCCTTCCTGAGGCCCCGCTCCTGGCCCCGTCCCCCTGGGGTGAGGTTTTGACCTACGGATTTGGAGGGACGTCCAACGGTGGACTACTACTCAGCCATTGAGGCCTTGAGGAGGCTCTGGGAAACCAGTAGGAAATTGCCCGTGCTCTGTGGGCCCAGCGTGTGCCCAGCATGTGCTCATCAGTCCAAAGCCCCTGAGGCAAGCACCCAGGCCTGCCCTTACGCAGTCCCACAGGCAGGGGCGAGGCTATCCCCCAGCACAGCAGTGTGGCCGTCAGGGATGCTCAAGGGTCCCAGCTGCCTGGGGTCGGGGGGGGGGGAGGGGGGCGGGTCACCAGTCGGCAGGAGCTCAGCCCGACCCACCGGACTGAAGGGACAGCTGTCAGGCCGAGGGGGCGGCCGTCCAGGCCATACATGGCAATCCTCCCTGCCTCTCCTGCAGTTCCCTCCACCCACAGTGACCGCCTCCTCCTCCAACTTGCCTTCACGGCCATCCATCATGCCACTGCATTCTAGAACCTTCCACTGGCTTCCCACTGCTTTGGAAATAAAGCCCAAGCCATGTGCCAGGCCTACAAGGCCCACGTGGTCTGGCCTGTGCCCACCTCACTGACCCCCCCCCCCCAGGCAGGCTGCTACTTCGGGGGCTCGTCCAACATGCCCACTGCTGCTTTCGAGTTTGCAGCAGTTTGAAGAGTGGCTGCAAAAGCTTCTGACCGCTCCCACTGAGGGGTGGGGTTGGGTCCCTTCTCCTTGAGTCGGGACAGGCTCAACCGCACCTTCTTCGCTAGAGCATCTGCTCCGGAGCCCTGAGCTGAGGAAGTTCAGCCCCCCGGGGGCCGCCGTGCCACAGGAGAGCCCACGTGCGGATGCCACGGGGGACATGCCAGGTCAGTTCTGCATCGGTCTGCTGACCGTGAGTGGTGAAGAAGCTTCCAGATGCTCCAGCCCCAGCTGCGGAGGCACCCCAGCTCCGAGTGCTCTCAGCTGAGTCCCAGACATCCTGAAGCCAACACAAGCCTCCTCACAGCACCTGCCAAATGGGCTCACCAGCTCTGAGGTTTCAGTCCCACCGGCCTCCAGGCCGCGCGTCTGGCCCCAGGGCTGCTGTCAGGCTTCCCCTAGAGACGGAGCTGAACATCACGCCCAAGTCCTGACAGCGTCCCCAGGTTAAGATGACAGGTGCCGGCACCCCCACTTCCCAGGGAGCAGTTGTGTGCAGCCCGGGAAAGTCCTCCCTCTCCTGCCTCAGCTTTCTGACGGAGTCGGGGAAGCCCCGGGCCCCGAGGCGGCTCTGAGGAGTCAGCGGCAGATCTCAGGTCAGCCCAGATGATGGGGGCCGATGCCACCGGGGACGACTTCTGACAGCAGAGGACAGAGCGAGGGCTGGAAGTGTGTCCCCCCAACCCCAGTTCTTAAGCAAATTCCGGCTCTGTCTCTGCAGCCACGTGCATGTGTGACCGGGCTGGAATGAGCAGCTCACGTGGCACCAGATCCGGCTGGTCTGAGCTCTGGGAGGAGGAAGACAGAGCCTGCCCGGTGCCTCCACAGCAGCCCTGGGCTGTCAGCACTAGGCCCCTGCAAGAGCCTCAGCCCCATGCAGTGCTGGATTAGCGTGATCCAGGCCTCCCTGATCACCTCGGAGCCGATCCGGACACAAATCCTGCCAAGGGGAGGAAGGTGCTGCCCACTCGGAGCCAGGGGCACCCCAGGGCCCTATCCCGCCACCAGGGCCTCTGCCCTGCCCCCACAACCACCCACCGGGGCCTCCACCCTGCCCCCCACCCCAGACCTCAGCCCTACCCCCCAGGCAGCATCGGGCAGACCCTGAGCAGACACCTCTCACACACACCCCCGCGTGGGACCCCACATGGGGCCACCTCGACCTGCACAGGGTCAAGTGAGAAGACACGCATGCAGCAGCCCCCACAAACCTGAGACGGTCAGAACATCCCAGGGAGACCGTCCCGTGTCCCACACTAGGGGTGGGACACTGGGTGGTCACCTCCCTTCTCCAGGCGGGAAGCCCCCTTGGTGAACACAGACTCACCCCCATGCTGCAAACCAGGGAGAGGGAGGGGTGCCTTCGGGTTGGGCGAGAATGGAGAACAGGTGCCGACGGCAGGAGCGACCCGCAGACCGGCTCCAGGGACAGGACTAGGCCCTCAGCACGGGGGCAGGGGCAGCCTGCCAGGTACCTGCCTCCACCGTCAAATGAGGACCCGCACCCCGGCGAGGCAGGTGGGTGAGGCCGGTCCCTAGGAGGAGGAGGCTCTGCCATGGCCCCCTGAGGACGGGTCAGGGCTCCAGACCACCCACCCTCCCCCAGGTACACCTGCCCCGTCCAGTCCAGCCTCCGGGCAGGGGCCCCACCACACTCCCGGTGATCAGCAAGTGCCCACACACAGGACTCCAAGCAGAGCTCTGCTCCCCCCCCCACCCCACCCCCCCGGCCAGGCCACCCTCCAGCAACTCAGGGCGGGGGGGTCTCGGGGCTCTGGGGACCGCAGCAGAGCTCCTGAGCTGAGGGCCCAGGCAGCCGCCATACCCTTCAAGAAGCACTGCTACCCTCCGAGGCCATTCTCCATTCCCCACGGCTCCCTCCACCCGCACCCCTGCTGTGGGCCGTCCTCCCACTGCAGCCAGAGCTGACTGAACCTCTGCGGGGCTGAGCCCAGCACCAGGCACGGACTCCATCACTGCCTCCTTCCCACAGGACACCGCTGGAAGGGTCTGGGTCCTCACGTCAAAGACCGGGACACCCGGGTCACACTGCACGTCACACAGCCAGGAGGGGACAGGCTGACCCCCCCATGCCCCACTGCCCAGCCTGTCAGCACATGGCTCCAGGGCTGAGCTGGCCAGGGCACCAGGCTACAGACACGGTGGGGTGCCAGGGAGTGTGGTGCGGGATGGGGGGAGGCCACCGTGGGGCGCTTGGGGGGGCACACTAAGGGAGGGGCTCTGGAGTAGAAGAGGCAGGCCATGCCGGACAGCAGGATGGCCCACGCACCCCCCTGCTTCATGGGCCTCCAGACATGTTCCCAAACATTGCCCCTGGGGCTGTCTGTCACCCCGGGTGCGGGATACAGCAGTCAAGGTGTTTCTGGTGGAGGGAGCTGAGGAGCAGCCCCTGAGGGAGGTGGCACTGGGCGGGCACTAAAGGAAGAGATGGCCCACGTGAAGGTGGAAAAGTGAGAGGTGAGGGGTTGGCATGCACCCCCACACACCCCGGGCAGGGCCACCCACCCGCCTCTGCTTTCTGCCCCCAAGGTCCACCGGTCCTGGTTCGGGGCACCCAGCCCACTGCAGCCTCCAGGACCCCCATGACCACTCTCCTGGTGTCTCCCAGGCCCCATGCAGGCCCTCCCTCTGCCTTAGTGAGGCCGAAGCCCACAGGCCCCTTCACAGATGCCAATGCAACAGACAGACAAGGGAGAGCTTGTCTGCACTTTGACCACCACGGGACTCAAGCATGTTGTGAGAGGCAGGCAGTGCGGTCCAGCCCCATGCCCGCTCGGAGGAGCTGGGACCACCGGGGCACCAGAGCTGGGGAGCCGTCCCCATCCAGCCCAGAAGAAGCCTCTCTGCCTGCTGTGTACACAGCCCAACAACAGCCAGGTGAGGGCTGAGCCCCATCACCCTGATGCTGTGCCCAGGGCCCTACAGACTGGAGCCAGCACTGTCCCACAGCACGTTCAGGAGGCTGAGGGGACAGGCCCCTGGCCACAGGCACACTGCTCACACAGGGCTCCTGGAACACCCATCCTTCCATTCCACAGCAGGCCGGGTGACACCTCCAAGAGACAAAGAGATAGACAAGGTCCCGCGGCCACTGAGCTTCACTCCACAGGGGAGAGAGTTCTCCAACCTGGCTACCTCAGCCGACCGGGGAACCCATGACAGCGCCCAAGGCGGGGTCCGCTCAGAATCCTGACACAAATGCCAAAGACCACACATGTCTTGTGCAAGGCGAGAAGATCAGGCTCAACTCTGTGAGGATCTTAGGCCACTAGATGTATTCATCTTAAAGGAATGTCCTCTCTCCCGAGATCAGAGCCCACCCGCTTCTGTCATACTGAAATGCCTTATCTTCTGTAAAATAAGGGCAATAATGGATGATAGTGAACTTTTTTCAGTCCTTCCTTGACAAAATAAAAAAACCACTGACTGCCAACATGGAGAAAACCCAGAGTTGGCAGCTTACACTGGCCTCAGTCATTTAAAAATGCTAACAATCCATGATATGCACAAATTCCACCATGAAAGGGGTCCTGGAAGGCCCGAGGCCTGCAGCCTGGTGAGGAGCTACCCTGCAAGCAGAGGGGCTCTGGTGGGAACGGGGTTCTGGCTGGGGGGGACAGGAAGGCGCCAAAGCCAGAGTTGCTGGATCTGAAAGCTGAGGTCGATGGGGCAGGAACGGGGGCAGTGGTCCCAACCACACTCCATCACACAGGCAGGCCTGGCATCAGGCAGGAAGGTGCAGGAGCCAGCTCTCCTCTCCAGACCCACGCCGGTGACACCAGCCTCCAGCCAGCTGGGCAAGGCAGCCCTGGAAACGCGCTCAGGGGCCAGGGCCCTGAAAATGCCAGCCGCTCAACCCAGGGGACACCGCTCCAGGGACCCAACCTGGAAACAGGCGTGAATAGAAGGATCCACCACAGCACTGTTCCCAGGAACTAAGAAATGGGAAGAGCCCGAAGATCCGGCTCAGAGTCTCAGCTCGATAATTACCCAGATTCAACAGTATCCTCCGCAGCTCTGAAGAGCATGTTTCTAGTGTGTAATAAGGGCACACGCACCCCAGATTCCTAACGGTAAAAAGCGGGATCCGGAACATTATTCACTGAAATCCAATTCTGCAAAATGCGTAAGGACTTGACAAGAGGCTGGCAGGAAATACCGAAATGTTAACAGTGCCTCCTCAGACATCCTGTGTGGCCACATTTCCTATAATGAACATATGCTATTTTCACAATCAGAAAACAATATGTTATTTTAAAAAAAGAGATAAAAATAATTAAAAACAGAATTGTACATAAAACCTGCAAAGGACCCTCAGTTGCCTTAAGTTCTGGACCCCCGAACTCAGCCGAAGTGGTCCCAGCTAGCCTGTGTGGATGGACAGGAGGAAAGATGGATGGACAGGTAGTGGATGGATGGATGGATGAACCAATGCATGGACGGGTGGATGGATAGATGGGTGGGTAGGTGGTGGCTGGACAGGTAGACGGGTAGGTAGGTGGGTGGGTAGATGGGTGGGTGGGTAGATGGATGTCCAGGTGGATAGATGGACAGGTGGGTGCGCCCACGGGTAAGGGAATGAATGCACGGGTGGGTGGCTGGATGGACACACAGATGGACAGGGTAATGGATAAATAGATGAAGAGGGGCTGTGGCCTCTCCAACAGACATCAATGCCAAGAAGAGACATGTGGTCTTGGCCACAGCCCACACCCCTCAGAGTACATTTGGTCCACCGCCCCACACCATCGTCCTTCCCAGGCAGGAGGCTCAGGCTCAACCAATCCAGGGTCCCCTGGCAAGGAGGTGGCAAAGGGAAAGAGGGTGTAAATGCAGGTCTCAGGCTCCCCCTCAGTGCTCCCCACCCGGGCCATGCTGGGATCACATGGCTTTCTCATGAAGTGTCACCAGGCCCTGGGTGGCAGGGCATAAAAAGAGCTGCCCCCTGCCCCATGCCAGCCAGGCTAGCCCCCCTGCAGAAATCGCCTTTCTCGTTCCCCAAAGACCCAGCTCCTGAGAAGCCTTTCTGTGAGGAGCACAGCCTCATCCTAGGCAACCCCAAAAGGAAAGCCCAACAGGACCCCCACCCCCACAGGGGCAGAACCAAACCACACAGCCCCACTCCAACCCAGCCTATATGTCCACCACCTGCAAGCTGCCTGTGCACACGGTGCACCCGTGTCACCTGGTGTGTCCACAGGTGCGTTCACACGTGTGCAGGCCCCTTCAGTGAGCTCTGGTCTGTGACACACACATTTGGGCCAAAAAGCACGCAAGCAGACGCATGTCTCCCACCTGAGCAGACACCAGCATGCATGGGTGCGCCCCATGGAGGGGGACGCTGGGTGTGAGCTCAGCCTCAGGCTTCGAGCACGAGCTCGGCTGGCCCTCGGGTGTGTGGGGCGTGCATGTGGTCCCGGCAGGTGTGGGGCTGGTATGTGGACAGGCAGGCACACAAGTGGGTGCAGGGCACGCCTGTGCACATCCACGGGCATGCGCACGCTCACACACTCACAGGCTCTCCCTCAGCTCCTGCGTGTCATTCGGTGTCCCCAGGGACTGGAGGCTCTGCTCCAAGGAGGTCACTGCCAAGAGAAAGGGATGGGCATCAGGAGCAGAAATACCCCCACTGGCTGATCCCCAGATTCCAGGGCACATTCCCCACCCCCAGCAGAGACAGGGTAAGGAGCCCAAGGACATGGGGGCTGAGGCCAAGGAGACCACAGTGACCATGAGCAGCCAGGTTCAGGACAGCTGCTGCCACAGCCCAGCCCCAGCCCCACATCGGCCAGTCATGCCCCCAGCAGAGCGCCCCAGGCACAGCCCTCTCCCCCGCCCTTCAGGCACAGGCCCACAGGCTCCCAGCCCTAGGGAGCTGCCTCTGGGGGCCTCACCCTAGGTCTGGAGAGGCGGCTTTTTCTCCTCTCCTGGTCAGCAGTCTCCTGCTGACCTGGCAGAGCTCAGGGCTCAGGGGCAAACACCAACCCTGGCCCACAGGGTATGGCGAGCCACCCCCCATCCCCCTGGTCTACAGGAGCTAAGGATGGGGTGAGACAGGGCTCTCACTCCTGATCCCGGCGACCTGTGAGGCGGCCCGTGCGGCCAGTCAGAGGGAGGCTTTGAGGCACCCCTTCCCGGGGGGCACTTGTCCAGATTGCAGGGGGCAGTGGACGCACAGGCCACCCCCACCCCGCCCTGAGACCACAGTGCTCTCCTGGGCTGCAGGGTGGCTGAGTAAGAGGATGGCCGCTGGCATGCCCACCACCCCATGTCACCTCGACCTCCTGTGCCATGCTCAGTGGCCCAAGACGGCCAGGTCCGGTGGGAGTGAGACCGGGCCTGGCACAGACTCACCACTGCAGCTGATTCGGGAGACGCTGGCCGACGTCTGCTGGAACAGCTCCTGGAGGTCACTTGGGTCCGCCTGGGTGGCTGCAAGACAGCAGAGGGGAGCACACACATTCATGGAGCTGCCTGCTCTGGGCAGTCACACCCTCCCAGCCTGGGCTCACCCAGAGCATCAGGGATGGAACGCCAAGCCCACCCCGGGGCACGCAGAGCCATAAGAAAGGGAGGAAAGTAGGGGGCAGCCCCTCAGAAAGGCCCCAGCACCCCTGCACTGGCGCACCCAAGAGAAACAAGAACCCGGTCCCGCATGAGCGCCTGCACACATGTGCGTGTGGTCACTGCAGACTTACGAGTCACAGGACAGAAAGGACCCAACAGCCAGCAACTGGTGCTAAAGCAGGGTCCATGCCCCGACAACGACACACCACACAGGATCCGAGCCCTCGGATCCAGGGCTGAAGCAGCTGAGCTCAGAGAGATGGAGGAAGTGGCCCAGGAAAGGGCAGAGGTGGGGCGGGGATGGCAGCCTTTACAAAGGTGGAGAGCTACACCCCGCAGGGCAGGGCAGGGCGGCTGATGGTCTCAGTGGGGGAGATGCAGATGCAGCTCTCCAGCCCCTGCTCCAAGCACCAGGCCGTGCAGGGCCCTCGGGGAGCAGGCCCCTTACTGGCTGCGGTGTGGGGGGAAGGTGCCTGAGAGCAGCCCGGGAGGCCCCCCAGCACAGCGGCCATGGGTGTGCCAGCGCGGCCACAGCAGCAGGTGCAGCCGTCTACAATGCCACTGCCACCAGCCCCAGGGGGTCTGGTGCACCTCAAGGATGCTGTGGGTGGGCGTGGAAACCGGGGCAGGGGCTGTCAGCCATACTGCAGACCCACGGGGCGTGGGGGGTGCAAATGTCCCAGCCCAGCAGCAAGGCCAGCAAGGCCACCACCCACACAGACTTCCGCCCCCACGGAGGTCTGAGGGAGGCCGTGGGGGCTCCCACCTCAGCAGAGACGATGCCCGGGAATGCCGGCTGAGGCCTGTCCCGTAGGATCCGGTGTCTCCTCAGTCCTGGCACCTGGCCATGCAGCTCGGACACTCCCCTGCAGCCAGAGGGCCCACGAGACCCAGTTCTCACCTGGAGTGAGAGCGTCCAAGTGCTGCTTCCCCTCGTGTTCTTCCAAGGAAGCTGCTGGCCTGGAAGAGCCTCACCCCGTTCCCTGCTGGGATGTCGTGGGGTGTGACCTCCGACCACGGGCACCCACAAAGGGACGGAGCCACAGCTCGGGGGAGCCCTGGTGGCAGCAGGAGGAGTCTGAGGCTTAACCCCTTCTTTACTACCACAGGGAGGGGCCGGAAACCTGACAGATGCCCACGTCCACAAACACGCTGCTGGGGCCGCTGGGGGGTCGGGCTCCCCAGAACTGTGCGCCCAGACTTCACTCCCAAGCAGCCCGCTGGTCAGACAGGGTGGGCAGTGAGACGGTGACCGCACGACACTAGCAGGGTCTCTGCACGCAGCCCAGGGGACCCACGCAGGGAAGGATCCAGGCGGGCAGAGGCAGGACGAGGAGGTCAGAGCCTCGGGGAAGAGGTGGTAGGGCTGTGGGAGGCTGAACTTGCAGGAGTGGAGGGAGAGGGAGGACATCGTGCTCCTTAGGCCCAGATGTCCAGTGGGCACGACTGGGGCGGGAGGGGGCCAGCCACCAGCACAGGAGACACAGAGGAGAAACAGGCAAGGGAAGATGCAAAAAGGTCACTGTTGTCAGCGGCGGGTCAGCTATGGGTCATGTGGAGCAACTCTCAGGTCAGAGGTATGTGCTGGCCAACGGAATACAGAAATTAAGACCAGAAAACATAAGCCAACTTCTCCTAGAATCACAATGCAGGGTGATAGTACTTTAGCTTCTGTCGTAAGGAAACAGGATTACCATCCCCTGAAAATGGCTAAAACTGCATGAAAGATGGAAAATGATGTTCTGATCCCGTACAAACTCCATCACAGCCCTGGGAAAGCATCACCCTGGCCGTTTCCCAGGAGCAAGGCCAGACCGCGGAGCAGGGAGGGCGGGCCGGGGCAGGACTGGCGTTGCTGGGTCCGGAGGTGGACCCCGGGGCCTGGCAGGTCCAAGCAGCTGCCCTGGAGGCAGGAGACAGAGGGGAGACGATGAGGCAGAAGGGGCTCCAGGAGCCCGTCCCGTCCCCTGGTCTCCAGCCAAACCCACGTCTGTGCCTGCACGGGGAAAGATGCCCCTCAGCTTAGGGCACAGGGGTCACCAGGGAGCTGCAGGCACCTCCTCACCCAGCAGGGTCGGTGAGTCAGGGGCAGGAGAAGGAGAGGAGCTCTGAGCACCTGCAGCGTCCAGCAGTGACCGCACAGGCCGCACCTCCGGAGGGTGGGGAGTGTCATGGTGGCAGCTACTTCAGAAGTGCCCTAAAAGATGTTTATCACAAGCCCTAAGAGATCACAGTGACCCACAAGTAAGTTCACTGCCCCTAGAACAAAGTCTAATCCTCCTCAAGTAAAACAACCAAATCCAGCACAAAAGCACCCAAAATTCACAATTTTAAAACTTACTGGACCTACGAAGAAGCAGAAGCACGTATGTGACCCTTAACCATGAGAAACATCAGCCAACATAAAATCAGACCCAGAAACGAGAGAGATGACGTTAGTGGAGAAGAGCATTCGTCAACGTTACAACAGCACTGAGGGACATGAAGGGGTGCGTCTACCCAGCAAGGAGAGACCGAACGTGCGGAAAGGCCGCAGAGGCCCTTGTGAAGGGCCCCCTGCTTGGGGTTGGCAGCGGATGTGACGCTGCAGGGCACAGGGGACTGGATTCGAGGAGAGCGCGGTGGCCGAGCCACGGGGACCTCAGGGCAACACTCAGCAGCCCGGCAGGGGAAGGGGAGCCACAGACAGGCCACAAACAAACAAGGAGAAGTTCAAGAAATGAGGACCAAAAGTATCCAAATTTTACGCAATTAAAAACTGAGAGTTTCATAGAGAATTTCATAAAGTCCCAAACAGAATAAACACTAAAAATTCAGAGCCCAGGGCACAGAAGTCCAAACTGCAGGAAGCCTGCGGGAGAAAAGGACAGTCCCCGAGGGGCCAGAGGCGCACGACGCCACCACAGAGCGGGATCCGGGGGACGCTTCACCCAAACATGCGGCAGCACCAGCAGCAAAGTGCCAAAAGAAGGGGAAAAAAACCTTTCAACCAGAATTTCATACCCAGTGGAAATATACTTCAAAAATAGAAGAAAAGTAAGGAAATATTTTAGACAAAAAAGCTGAGAGACTCCATCCCAGCCAGATGTGCCGCCCAGGAACCATTACAAGAAAACTGTCAGGTCAGAAGAATCAATAAAACGAAATGTGCATCTACATGAGAAGCCGGTGTGGGAGGGCAGGCGTCAAGGCAAATAAAACAGACACCTTGTCTCATTTTAAATTTATCTCAGAGAACACTGATTATTAAAGTGAAAGCCATGGGGCGCCTGGGTGGCTCAGTCGTTAAGTGTCTGCCTTCGGCTCAGGTCACGATCCCGGGGTCCTGGATCGAGTCCCGCGTCAGGCTCCGTGCTGGGCGGGAAGCCTGCTTCTCCCTCTCCCTCTGCCTGCTTCTTCCCCTGCTTGGCTCTCTCTCTCTCTCTCTCTCTCTCTCTGTCAAAATTAAATAAAATCTTTAAAAAAACAAATAAATAAAGTGAAAGCCATAAGAGGCCCGCTAGCAGTAACGCGCCATCCCGAAGGGAAGCGGGAGTCGGCCGTGCAAGGCTCCCATGTCACACGCCGAGTGCCTGAGCAGGACCCGAGGACACGCTGTCAGCAGCTCAGGTGGACACCAGAGACTCCAAAGCAGCCACTAAAAACACAAAACGAGCAGGTATCGCTGATGAGCCACGAGTGGGGGCAAAATGGAATAATTAACAACATTCAATTCCTCCAAAAACATGAAGTAAGAAAGAAAGGAAAAGAAAGAAAGGGAGATACAGACTGCGAACATGAAGGTGGGAGATTTAACCCCGAGCATACCGGCATCTGTGCCAACGACAAATGGCCTAAACCCGAGTGAGGTGCCAGCGCCGTCCACGTGCGGCTGGCGGCTGCCACGGTGCAGAGGACGGGACCCGTCATCACCAAAGCTCCTGTGGACAGCACCACTGCAACCATTCCAGTCAAGGCAGGGATGGTGAGACAGGGTCAAGAGCAAACTCCACATACACTGAGCACGGGAAAAGCACTTTATATGTAAAACCAGACATAACTTGGAAGTAAAGGGATTGGAAAACACATTGCTTAGGACGGCAATCCTAGGAAAGCTGGAGCAGCTATGCTAACATTAGAGAACTCAGAGCCACGCATGTAAGCAGGGATAAAAGGAATGTTTTTGCAGCACCAAAGGGGTCAACTAATGAAGATGACAAAACAGTCCTAAACGTGCATGCTCCTAATACCACAGCTTGAAAATGTCTGAAGCAGAGACTGATCAGGAACTGAAAGGAGAAACAGACAAATCCAGTTCTTGTGAGAGTCATCAACACCCCCTCCCAGCAGTAAACAGAGCAGCAGAGAGAAAATCAGTGAGGGTATCAAGACATGAACACCATCGATCAACTTGACCTGAGTGACATTTCTAGGACACGCCACCCAACAAATGCACATGGTACACACACGAGGATACACTGTATTTCAGAGGATACAGCAAGTCCCAGTGTGTTTATAAGAGCTGAAATTATACAAAAGATTCTATGATCACAACAGAATTAAACTAGAAGTTAGTAACAGAAAGATATCTGGAAACAAAAAGAATTATTTGAAAATTTAAACAATATACTTCTAAATAACCATTAAAGAAAAAATTACAAAGGAAATTAGGAAATATTTTTCAATGAATGAATGAAAACACAATATATACAAAATTGTTCAAGTAAAGCAATGCACAGAGGAAAATTTATAGCAATAAACACTTACATTAGGGAAGAAGAAAGGTCTCAAATCAATGATCTAACAGAAGCAAATTAACCCCAGAGTGAGGAAAAGGAAGGAAATGATAAAGATGAGCAAAAATCAATTAACTTGACATTGGATAAATAGAGAAGACTAATGAAATCAAAATCTGGTTCTTTAAAACAATCAATAAAATTGATAGACTTGCAGTCAGACCAGTCAAGAACAAAATAGAGAAAACACAATTAGCAATGTCAGAAACAAAAGAGGCAGGCTCACTGCCGACCACACAGGCATTCGAACAATACTAAGGGAATACTGCAGACAACAGCACGGCAGCAAATGTCACAATTTTGATGAAATGGGTAAGTTCCTTGAAAACAGAAATGATCAAAGGTCATATGAGAAGAAGCAGAAGCCTGGGTGGCACTGTAACACGTAATGTTTTAACACTATAACAGGTGACACGTAATGTTGTAACACTATAACACGTGACACGTAACGTTGTAACACGTGACACGTAATGTTGTAACACTGTAACACGTAACACTGTAACACGGAAGAAACTGTAGTTTCAAACCTTCCCACAATGAATGCCAGCTCAGAGGCTTCCCTGGTGAATTCTGCCAAATATTTAAGGGAAGAATAGTATCAATTCTACACAAATTTTCTCAGAAAACAGAGGAGGAGAAAATAATTCCCAACCCGCTTCAAGACTATAGCTACTTTATAGTCAAGGCAGCTTGGTGTTGCATTAAGCAGAGACCCAGATCATCAGGAACAAGTCGACCTCCCAGTAGCTTTAGACAGAAGCATCAAGGTGATTCGGTCTTTTCAACCAACAGTGATGAACAACTGGATATCCACTGATCCCCAACCCCAAACTAACAAGACTCAAAAATCAACTGCCCACGTATCAGACACTTAAACAAAAAAGCTAAAACTATAAAACTTCAAAAAACAGGGGCGCCTGGGTAGCTCAATCAGTTAAGAGTCTGCCTTCAGCTCAGATCATGATCTCAGTGTCCGATCGAGTCCCACATGAGGCTCCCTGCTCTGAGGGGAGTCTGCTTCTCCCTCTGCCTGTCCCTCTCCCGGCTCCTGCTCTCTCTCTCTCAAAAAAAACTTCAAAAAACAATGAATAAATAAAATCTTAAAATTTCAAGGGGCGCCTGGGTGGCTCAGTCGTTAAGCGTCTGCCTTCAGCTCAGGTCATGATCCCGGGGTCCGGGGATCGAGCCCCGCATCGGGCTCCCTGCTCAGCGGGAAGCCTGCTTCTCCCTCTCCCTCTGCTTGCGTTCCCTCTCTTGCTGCCTCTCTTTCTGTTGAATAAATAAATAAAATCTTAAAAAAAAAACTTCAAAAAACAGTAATCCTGGGACTTTGTAGTAGGCAAGTAGGGATACAAAAGAGCAGAAACACCAAAAGAAAACACCGATAACATCAAAATGCAAAAAGCTTCAAAAAGACCCCATCAAGAAAAGACAAGACAGTGCAGAGCCTGACAGAAGGTTTGCACCACGGCTACCCAATGGCCCCGGAACCCAGACACCAGGACGGGCGCGAGCAGTGCGGGCCGGCCCCCAGCCCGGTGGGAACGCCGACCACAGCAGAGGACATGCCGCAACGACGCCCGCCCGCACGGCCACGGGGCACATGGGGAAGGAATGCGGAGCGTGCGCAAGCCCGCGCGCTGCTGTGCAAACCCAGTGGGAGAGCCACTTTGGAAACCAGTTTGGAAGTTTCGGAGCGAGTTAAACGTCTCTCCAAGCCCCGGAGAGAGTGAGAATGTCTGCACAAAGGTTCGTGGTGCCTTCACTCAGCCAAAAGCTGGCAACCACACAACCATCCATCAGGGCAGACGAGACACTGTGAGATGCCCACTCCTGAGCAATGGGAGGACAAGCCACCGGACCCCTGACACGGGAGTCCACGTGCCCGGGAGTCCACAGAGGCCCACGCCACGGCGGCACAAAGCAAGCTAGTAGCTGCCCTGGGCCAGGGCACGGCATGAGTCGTGATGCCCCTTCGCTAAACTCCGCCACAGGGAAGCCGCTAGGGGTGCGTCCTGGGCACACATCACCAAACCGCACGTGGACGCACTATATCACTCCCAGGCCCCGCACGACCACACGAGGCGTGGATAAAATAAAAAAGTAAAATCAGCAGAACTCATCGTGCTTTACTCTGGGACTCCTCCCCGCCCTCTGCTTCTATTGTGAGCAAAGACAATGGGACGCTCTCGAGCCACCAGATCAAAGTTACTGGCCCTACCGGCATCTCTGTGCAGGTGCACGGCATTATCTGCCCGCTGCAGGAAGGGGACCCGAGGCTTCCAACGCACACTTGGCAACGCCTTCCATCCGCCAAGGGGCCCAGCTCCGCGTCTGCTCCAGCCACCTGCCCCTCATTTCCCCGGGGCCCAGAGGCAGCAGCCCCACCAGTAATGCGGGAGGGAGAGTGGCAGGAGCACAGACAACCCCATGGAACCGAACGTTGTCCCCAGCTGCCCCGCCGCATGGGCCAGGCGGACAGTGGGCTCTACCAGGCTCTGCCAGGCTCTGCCCCACCACGCGGCTCCCAGTTGCCACAGACGGCCGGCGGAAGGACTGGGGTGTCGACTCGCACCGGGCAGGAGGAGGCCAAGTGGTGATACGGCGCCGCGGACGCAAGACGGGCAAGGGAAGTCAGGGGACCTCTCGGCTGCAGAGCAGACAGGCCTGGGCAAAACCCAGTGCCCTGGCGCACTCGCACTGCTGGGGGGGAGGGGGTGCAGCACCATCTCCTCACAGGCTGCTGGGGGTCCACGGGCACAGCGCCTGCACAGACCCAGGACCCCACGGAGGCCAGGGATGACAGCAGCAGCCCCTTCCCTGGACAACACTGGCCACATCCACAGACAGGACATGGGGGTATGCACGCCCCACCCTGAGCGACCCCCAGCAAGGGCAGGTCCAAGCATGCCCAATGGGACCAGCAGCGAAAGACAGGACAAAGCCCCCTGGCCCACCCCTCCCCGCCCCCCTCACAGCCTGCCTCCCACCCCACAGGGCCCTGCTCCCTTCCAGCTATGGGAACCAATCCCCTGAGGGCCCCCCCTTCTAAGCCTCGCACACAAATCAGAGCTCCAAAATACAGAGAGCCACGCCTGCTGCACCTGCCAGGAGAAACAGACAAATCCAAAATTCTGGAGTGTGGCGGGAGCAGGATTGCAAGGGGTCCCCACGGTCAGCCCCAGGCCACCTCTGTGGCCTGGAGCAAACACTCAGAATTCAGCCACTCTGAGAGCAGACTTGAGTTATGAAGCTCGGGTGTCACAGGATGTGCTCCATGGGCCTTCCTAGGTGCATTCACCCAGGTGACATGGGACACGGGTTGGATCTCTGTCCCCACACCGAGTGGAGGGATGCAGGCCCAGGGGCATCAAGGGACCCGGAACCACATGAGCATGAGGGAGAGGAAAGAGCGTAACGGCAAGGGGACAAAGGCCCTGCAGCATCGGGGGCCTTCTCCTTCCCGAGCAGCATGGCCACTGGGGGTGCACAGAGCACAGAGCAACAGGAGGGGTGGGGCTGGGGGGGCATCTGGCCTGAATGCAGGATCCCGGCCCCGGGCCCATGCCTAGGGCACTAGAGGAGGAACCAGGGAGGGCTGGGTACAGGGGGAGACAGGGCAGTGCCGTATGCCAGCGGGATGAGCTCACTGTGGGGTGGGGGGGGGGGAGGGCGGACAGCCAAGAGCCTGCCCCATGAAGGCATCCCTCCCCAGGGTGGCAGCCTGAAGAGACTGAGGCTGCTTCAGGCCATGGAGTGGCTCATCGTGCTGCGATGGATTGGTCATGTCTGCACAGACAAGGCACAGAGCATCCAGGTACCCGTAGCAGGAATTTCCCTTTTCCCCGCGCTCGACAGCAACAGCCCTGCAAAGTGCTCTGGGAAAGAAAGGCTCTGCAACCAGACCCAAGTGTGGGCAGGCTGCGGGGCTCCCCCAGTGAGGAGCGACAGCACCCGCACCTGGGCCACATGACGGACCCTTCCACAGTGCTCAACAATTCCCCAAAACTCCAACTGGGGCAGGTCACTCTGCAAGGGAAGGCTAACCTTCCAGGGCCTCGGGGACAGGAAGCGTCTGGAAACAATCACAAAGCCGTGAAAGCCAGGGGCTGGGGGCCCGCCTGGGCCTGCAGGGAGCAGTGCTGCGAGGGCACCACACTCCTCCTTCACGCCCACTCCAAGGAAATGAGCACCCCCAGGTGAGAGCGCTGGAAAGCCAGAGGGCAGGGCTGAGGAATGTGTGTGGCCGGGTCCCCAGCTGGTGAGGGCGCATCCTTCGCCAAACGCACCAGCACCCCATGCAGGGGATGAGTGGACACACCCGCAAGGCAGAGCAGGGGCTGGGGCCGGGGCCACAGCAGGGTTGTGCGCTGGACCCGGGAGGCAGACAGCTGTGCAGCAGGAGGCGGCCTCGAGGTCGGGGTGTGGCGCGGCACTCTGGGCTTGGAGGGAGGCGAGCGTGCGTTACGGTCGGTCTGGGAAGAACACGGGCCAAAGAAGAGAGGAAGAGCTTTCCGAGGCACGCGCTGGGCACGGCCAGTTCTGCCACTGCGCACAGCAACCCACAGGGGCTTGTACACCCCCGTACAGAGCAGGAGGCCCTCAGCCTCAGGGATCCCACTGCTCGGGGGCCCAGCCAGCACCAGGTCACAAGGTCACCAGGGCAGCAGTGCCCAGACCATTGCCCTGCCCATCACTGGGGAGACCACGTCACCAAGTCGTGCGCACGGCTGGCACCAGAGATGAGACCCAACCTGTGCCGGTCCCTAAGAAAACACATGTGTTTGCTTCTGCTTTGTTTCTGACACTCTGTGTGTATTTTCTGGCCCAAAGTTGAAGACTAGGTAAGGACTGAGAAATGGTCCTCAGCACCTACCTCCAGCACCCACCTACGACAGAGGAGGCACGCACAGATGATCCGCACACCGCCACCCCACGCCTCCCTCCCCCGCCCTAACTGCCAGTATTTGGGCTCAGCCTCCACCCTCCTCCAGCTCCCAGGCAGCTCTGCACCGTGTGCCCCACCAGGGCTGCACATGTCCGTGCAACGGGCACCCGTCTGGGACCCGCCCCACTGCGCTCCCAGCAGAGCTCCCAGACATTAGGCTGACCTCCATCGAGCCCCCTGACCCACCGCGCCAGATGAGGAGAAGTCACGCCCCGCAGAGCAACGCCCTCCTGGAAAACAGCCGCGGAAGGACCACCTGGGCTCTGGGTGACCCGCCCCCCCCACCAAGGTGTCCACCTGATGCCGCAGGGCCAGCCCAGCCCTTACCGAGGCCTGTTCTGGATGTTAAGCCAGCAACAGAGCCCGGCGCTCCCGAATGCAGCTCTGCAGCCCCGGCAGTAAAACCAGAAAATCAGCAGGAGCGCTTCATTCAGCGGACAGGGTAGGAGCAGGGGATGGGGTGGGGCAAAAGAGAGAAATGTCCCAGGGCATAGAGGACAACGCGGAGCAACCATGGTCTTGAAAACCTCGTATTTCAGGTGTGAGTGTGTCTGTGGGACCACACAGGAAAACACGTTTCTTCCTGTAGGTCATGGTCCGGAGGCAGGAAGCAGAAGTCCCTCAGAGGAGAGCCGCGTCTTGTGGGTGCCCAGCTCCCCGCTCCGCAGCCGGGAGCGAGAGGGCAGAGGCAAAGCGGAGGGGAGGCAAGTGCATCTGCCGTGCTGTGATATTTAGAAAGCTGTCCCCGCGTGGCCACACCAGCGCGTGCGTGAAGGAACAGCAACGGCCCCAACCCTGGCGGCGGGGACGAGGAGGAGGGCATGGCGGGAGGCCCCTGGGGCCGCGGGACGAGGAGCAGCCCGCCCGCGGCGGGTCTCTGCTTCCTGCCCGCCGGCCAGCTGGGCCAAGGGACTCACCTCGGAGCGGCTCCGGGCCGAAGCCCTTGGGGGACAGGGCCTGGCAGGAGAAGGTCTTGGCCACCGCCTGCTCCACGGGCGTGAGGGCCAGGGCCTGGGGCCCGCCGGGGCCATGGGCCACACGCTGCAGGTCGCCCAGTTTGCGCCGCACGACGGCACGCAGGTCCCGCCACTTGTGCTTGAGGTCCACAATGTCGCGGCGGCAGTAGCCCAGGGCGTTCACGGCCTGCAGGATGCGGCTCCACACGCAGTACCTGCGGGCCGGCTCGGCCTTCAGCAGCCCTGTGCCGAACAGCAGCTGGTGGTGCTTGCTGACCTTGGACACCAGGACCTCCGTCTCCTGTGGGCAGAAGTTGGGCTTCCTTTTCTTGGCCCGCGTGGCACTGGGCCCCGCCAGCCGGCCACGGGCCCCACGGGTGCGGTCCTTCCTCGGGCCAGCAGCGGGCGGCGAGCCGGGCGTCCCACTGCCTTCAGGAGTGACCCCTGGCCCTGGAAAGGCACCAAAAGGTGGGTGTTGAAGGCCCTGGGCTGGCGAGGTTGGCGGCTGCGGCACTGGCCTCATCTTTGGCTTCGGCTTCAGGACACCGCTGCCCGCTCCCAGCTACTGCCCCCTCCCTGCGAGGCGTCCAGAGGCCTGGGTCCGAGTCCTAGCCCTGAGACTGCCTGACGGGCACCCTCAGCCTTCCTGCCCAGCCGCGAGCGCACGTGGAGGACAGGAGCAGGAGAGCGTGCAGGTGGCCGGGCCCGTAGCCTCCACCCTCTGCCCCTCTGTGCCCCCACAGCCTCCCGCTCCTCCGCTCACAGAGGTCCCTGGGCTGGGCAGGCACACAGTGCCAAGTCTTCAGGCCTCTGCCCACGTGGGAGCTTTGTCAGCAGTCAGCCTGTGCCTGCCAGGGGGCAGGGGGACCACCAGTAAGGGCAGAAGAGGCAGCTCCCTCCTGAGACCACGGGTTCCCAGATGTGAGGAGAGAGCGAGCCCCCGACACCGAGAGCCCCTGAGGGCAGAAGGATGTGTGAGCCTGGGGAGCACTCAGAGGCCAGCAGCCCCGCCTGTGTCCCCCCAGGTCCCTGTCAACTGGAAGGCTGCCTCTACAGAGGCCCACATCCCCCCCCCCCCCGCACTAACGCACACACACCAGGGACCCGCTCCCCCTACAAAGAGAAGCCAGGCTCTGGAGTGAAGGGGCCATGGGAACTCGTCCCACAGGCTGAGCCTCCACCCTGGAGCCCACGGGGCCCTGACGAGCACTGGTCATCACACAACAGCCTCCTGCCACTGGCCCAGCCCTGCCATCTGCCGTCCTCGGGAAAGGGGAAGGTAGTGGGGGTGAGGGTGCAGGCCAGAATCCGTGCTGCAGCTTGCCCCCAGCTCAGCACGCCTGGGCTCCCGCCTGCCGGCCCTCCCTCCTCTGCGCTTGGCATCTCTGGGTGGCCTTTCCCAGGTCCCCCCAGACCCAGCACCCAAGCGGTAGTACCTCGCTTTCTGGCCCTTGGGCCTCTGGGCGTGCCCGCCGACCCCAGATCACCTTCCCCGTCCTGGCCCACACAGGGGTCCTGCGGGCTGCTCTCTGGCGATGGGCAGGGGAAATGGCGGATTCCGTACTCGGTCCAACATTTAGCGCATTCTACAGACAGCAAGGAACATCACAGTTACACCCAGCCTGCCCACAGAGCAGCGCAGGGTGCTGATGGCGGAGCAAGGCCCCACACGGGATAGCAGGTGCCCTCAGCCCTCCAAGCATCCATACCAAGAAGCTCCACTCGGGCCCACCTCGTCCAAGAAGCCCTCCCAGACTGCCACATCCTGTGCAATAGCCGCTTGGGCTGAAGACCAGCACCAAGTTCAGAACTTTAAATGTTCCAGATCTTTCTTTAAGCCACGATTATTCTAAAAGGTGACCCCAGACAAAGACGAAATCCCCTAGAGCAGGGCTTCAGGTGTGGCCCCACAGACCAGGCCAGGCCTTCGATGGGTGTTAGACGTCTGCAACAAATGATGAACAAAAATGGAAAGTAAGGACTTAGGGAGGTTGATGACAATTCGAAATCACCCCAGCACCCCAGCATGGCATCATTCTGTTTATAAAAATGTCGTTCTGTGGCATGTTGGGAGTGAAAATATAAGTAAAACCCACCCTTCCTGACACTTGGCTGCAGGGCTGAGGAGCAGTGGTGCTGGGCACCCGTGTGGCCTCCTCCCCATACCCAGCCCCAAACCGGCCCCGCACGGGCTTGGACCCCCGGGAAGGACACTTCATTTTCTCCTCATCACTCTCATTTATTCAAAAACACGTCCTAGACACGTTTTGCCAGAATTTGTCAACCCTAAGACACGCCTCGTAAAAACGCCTTGCCATCTCTGAAAGATGTGCCTTTCAGTCCATGGCCCTGGGCCATCTGTGTGACCTTGTTCACTCTGGAGCTCTCTGGAAGGGCAGTTTTCACAGAGCGAGCTCTAGGAGGTGACGGCTGACTCGCCTGAGCATGCCTGTAGCCACCCCGAAACCCAGGGGACACGGCCTGTCCAGGGCCAGTCCCGGCACCGAGCTCCTGAAGGGGCAGCTCCTTCTCAGGAAAGGCCTTGGACTCGCATCTGCCCAGAGAAGGGAGAGCCCAGGACACTGCCCAGCTCACACTCTCGTCCCTCGGTGGGGGGCACCACAGCCCAGCATGACCGCACAGAAGGACTGGCCCGGGCGATCCCCCTGGGGCCGCTCGGCCATCCTCCGCCTCCAGGCAGCAAGGACCCGAAGCACACAGGCGGCCCACGGGGCTCCCGGCCAGACTCAGTGGGACGCCCCACCGCCCTCACTCCCGGAGCCTCCCCCGTCCAGGAAGGACGGAGAAGGAAGGGCAGGGTGGCCAGCTGGCTTACTCGGGGATGGACGTTCCCACGCCGCAGACAACTGCAGCAAAGTGGGTTTCCAAATCAGACTACGAGAACACTCCTAGGCGTCCAGGGAGGCAGACACGGCCCTGGACAGTCAGAGCACGTGAGAGAGAGGCCAGGGCCGAGGGCCCACGTCTGGACATCTCTGTGGGTCTGAGGGTCTGACCATGAGCCTCCAGGACAGGGACAATCTCCCCACAAGGCAAATCCTGTCCTTTCCCCTCTTCCCGAAGGACTGGGGGGGGAGCCTGCGGGACACGTCCTCCCACAGACAGCTGTGCCAGGCTCCCCTGCAGCCACTTGCCCAGACCAGTGTAAGGAAGAGGCACAGCTGTCCAGGTACCTGGCAACTGGGGTCACCATCTGCTTCAGAGCCCTCAGAGCCCCTCCTATGGGGAGCAGGGAGGCCAGGGGCCCAGCTGGCAGGCCTCGTCACTGCCCACATCACCACCTGATGCCCTCCCCATGCTGGCACCTGGTCACGGAAGTCCAGGCCCTGCCCACCTCCTCCTGGTGACTCCACGTGGTCCAGACGCCTGTGGAGGGGCCGGTATGGTCCACCCTCCAGAATCACACGACCCTTGAACTTTGAGGGGGACCTGAGACAATTTTCTGATTATTAAAATACACACAATTACGGGGAAAAGTTCAAACGCAGACAAATACAAAGAAATGATAAGGATTGTTTGCAACTACAGCACCTGGAGGTGAACGCCGTGACCACGGGGGTGGGGGTCTGGCACAATTAGAAGACTCTGGACACGACTTTGCTTTACTTCATTCACACACCTGTCACCACGTCCGGACATGTGCGGAGGTCATCCAGCGACCTTCGACAACTCAAGCTAACGCCCACATCACAGCCGCCTCCCTCAGCGAGGTGGTGACGGCGCTCCCGCAATCTCTGTCCGCAACCATGCCGCAGCCAGCACCCTTGCCCACACCCCGATGCCGTCCCAGCAGTCCAGGAAGAGGCAGGGCCAGGCCGGGAGCGGGAAGGCTGCGGGGTCCGGGAGCAGCCGCGCCCTTGCCTCCGGAGCGAGCCAGCTCCACCGTGGCCCAGCAGTGCGGGCACTCTGTCCCCTTCAAGTCTGTATCTCTGGGCAGCGGTGAGACTCAGCCTTGTTTCCTACCTCTTCACAGGGCTGGCCCCTTTGCAGGAAGATTTTTAGGTTTTCCTTTGATTTATGTGAGTTCTTTATGTGTTAATAACCTGCCAGTTGGCTTTTTGCTGTGTTTTTGCTGCAATTCTACCACGAAGAGACCACCCTAAGCTCCGCATAATTACCTACAGGGCGCATGTACCCCACAGTGCTTGGGGCACAGCAGGTCCCAGGTGGTGGTGGCCTCTCCTGCACAGATGGGGGTCCCCGCCTGGCTCCAAAGTCCTGCCCAGAGGGCCAGCCCCTCCCCGGGAGCCTTCCCATGTCACCCCACAGAGGAAAGAGTGAGGAACCAGCAGCACCAGGCCTCAACAACAGTCAGCAAATCAGGACAACATAGGTCCTTTCCTGATAAAAAAAATGTAATTAACTAGATATCATTTTTAAGAGAACTAGAAAAAAAATACATACATTTGGAAACCATGAACTATGGTTCTAAATAAATCCTGAGAGGAAAAAATCATAAAAAAATTAAAAATTAAAAATAAATAATTCCTGAGTCAAATAAGAAATCATAATGGAAATAAAAAAACAACCGAATTTTAATTTAAAAACACCTCTCTATTCTGAATGTCTGTAACTCCACTAATGCAGTGACCATCTGGACACTTATAATCTCAAATGTTTTTACTACTACAAAAGAATAAAAACCGAAAAGGAATGACGCAAACATCCAACTTAGGAGTTAGAAAAATAAAACATCAACTCCGAGAGAGAAAGAAAAAGTATGAGTGGAGACCAATCATATACTAGAAGGTATCAAGAAAGTCAGAAGTCAGTTCTTTGGGGAGACTCACAAAATTGCCAAGCCTCAGTCAACACTGATTATAAAAAAACAAAATAGGGAAAGTACAAATAAGTCCTATTAGAAATAAAAAAGAGGATGTGATGTTAATAAAACAGCGGCCACCACAATGGTAGACCCCATGCGGCCCTCAGCCTTCGCAACGGCCCATGGCTGGGCAAGGGCAGAGCAGGGCAGGCAGACCCCACCAGGCCCTCCGCCACACCCCAGTGCTGCCCCATCGACAACCAGCGGCTACTGTCTACATTTCATTTCAACAAATTCGAACATTTAAGTGAAAGAGACATATGTCTCAGAAAACACAATTGAGCAAAACTGACCCAAGAATTAGAGAACCTGGATGGTTTTTACAACTGGAGAAGTGAACTGCTAGTCAAAAAGCGCTCCAGGAAGGAAACATGAGGTCCGGACGGTTTCATAGCAAAATCCCAGACACACTTAAGGAACGTGTAGTCCTATTCTTCCAAAAATTCACGTGGAATATAAGCACCATGTCAACCAGCATCAGAGAGGCTCCGACCAGCTCAGGAAGGTGGGAAGAAGAATGGAGGCATTAGGGAAAAAAAGAAAAAAATGTCGCTATTTACAAATGATACCATCCAAACAAAAAAAGTAAGATTCCACAAATTATTACAGTCAATAGAAGGAGTTTAGCAAAATATAGTCAGTGAACAAAAATCGATCACATTCCCCAGGAAAAACATGGTTCCTTCCAGAAATAAACTTCGAGAGAAAAACAAACCAACCAAACAATGGAGGAGAATCTCGAGCTTCAGAGAGACTTGAAAGGCCTGTCAGTCAACTGCTACACGCACATGGAACCACCACGCCATCAGAAGTGCCAGGGCGCACCTGACCGGGCACTCTAGCGGCTCTCCGGTTACGCACAGTCGCTCCTTGCAGACGTACAGGGACGTGTCCACGCGGGAGGCATGCTGTGTCTCGGACTCGCCACCAAATGACACAACAGCAGCCCGAGGTCACAAAGGGCTGGGCCGGCCACAGCAGACTCCTAATGAGGTGGACTGGGCAGCACTGGGCTCAGTATGTCACTGTGTCTACTTTTCTATGTTTAAAATTGTTCATATTTAGGAAGTTTAAAAATAAAGCATCTAAAAATTAAATCTCTGGACTCTGCTTTTTTTAAAAAAACCAATTGTGTATGTGTACCAGCCACAAAGATTTGGAAGTGTAATACTCAGAGTGGTACCTCTTCCAGTAGCAAAAAAAGTGGGGTTTTTTTGTTAAAACAACCTTAATAAAAGATATGTAAGATCTTGGTAATGAAAGTTATAAAACTTTATTGAAAAACATGAAAGAAGATCCGAGAAACAGAAAAACACACATGCTCACGGACTGGGAGCCCACCAACGGTAAAGATGCCAGTTCTCACCACATTCATGCAGCGGATGCACGGCACCTGCAGCCAAAACTCCAAGCCTGACAAGGGGATTCTAAAATGTGCGTTCTGAACAAAGGGCCAAAAACACCCAAGATATTTCTGAGGGAAAGCAAGCAGAGCAACTTCCCGTGAAAAACATCAAAAATTGTAACTGAAAATTAAGGCGGAATTTTGCACAGGAAGGCAAAAACTGACCAAGAGAACCTACACGGAAACATCACATCGCAGCGCTCTGGCTCTGTGGGTCTGTAGGAAGGGGACGGTATTTTCAATAAACAGTCCCAGGACGTGTGGTTGAGAGAGAGAAATACGGGGCAGCTCTCAGCCCTCCCCGCGCCCCGCCCCATAGACAAATATCAAACCCCGGTGATGGTGACGGAAGACTTACAGACAGACAACGGTCATATCAGCCTCAGAGAAGAGTAAACGTGGCGCCAGGACCATCTCGTGATAGGGTTCATCGCACTAGTCAGAAACGCAAAGCAGGCAGGAGGGACTGGCACGCTCAAGTGGGCCACGACGGAGAACTCGGCTCCCTAAGGACGTGCGCTCCCCAGCAGGCAGGCGCCACACCGAAAAGCAGGCCCCGACTGGACAAAGATGCACAGGGCAAGCAGACAAGGTTTTCACTTTCAGAATACATACGGAAGTCCTGCAAGTCAGTAAGAAGATGGCAAAGCCTAGAAAAAAAGAGAGTCCGCGGGAGGGGAAATGAGTCCATCCCATCGGTCACCAGAGAAATGTAAATGAAAACCCAGAGACCAGGCCTGCCCTCAGACTGCAACCGCTCACCATCCGCCACCGGCCCCCACTCAGCTGACGAGGCCAGGGCACCAAGGGCAGCCCAGACAGTGCCAACAGCCCCCCGTGCTGCAGGGGGACAGATACGCTCCCTGGCCGTCACACGTGGACCAGCACGGGCGCCACACACAGCCACGGAGCAGGAAAACAGACGGGAACAGAGACTTGCAGCATCAGGGACTCAAGAGCCAAACCAGCAAACGGCAGATAAGACAAAAGCTACAGTTCCATAAACAAAGTTCTGAGACATGCACAGCCAGCAAGCCCCCGTGCAGGGACACAGCCCCGTCAGCAAGACCGGGCCGAACGGCGGGGAAGCCCGGAACACAGCCCTCAGGGCGAGGGCGTCCTGGGAAAGGGAGGTGACTTAGAAGTGCTGGAAGGGGATCCCTGCTCTGCCCTGTACCAGCTGCATAGCGTACCCAACCCCACCCTGCCTCAGTTTCCTCCTCTGTATTTGCAAAAACAACGCCTATCCCGCATTGTCATCAGGAAGACCAGGCCAGACCATCTATCCGCTCTGCCACTGGCCAAGCCCCCGGGCACCTCCAGACCAGCTCAGTGCACCTGCTGAGGGCCAGCGTGGCGCCAGAATGACCACAGACACCAGGTCGGCCCCCTCCAGCCAAGGCCAGGGTCACTCACCCCTGGCCACAGGCAACACTGGTCACACAGAACCCGCCTACCCCTGCTACCATCATGACAGCAGAGACCCACCTACTGCCATGCCACGCCACCCCACCAGCGCTGCGAGCCACTGTCATTACCTAGGGGCTGATAGCCTTGTCTGGAGGGTCCCCCAAAAGGGCCATGGCTCCCCGGGCCACCACTGCCAGCAATGGATCCGTAGGACATCTTCTTACAGACACCAGGGCCACTGCCTTCCCACAGAGCTGGAGGAGACAAAAACCAGGTCGGGAGGGAGGAGAGGAGTTAGTGCTCAGATTCAGGGTGCACTCAGGCCTCTGCCCACCCCGCCCGCCAGCCTGGCTCCACTTCATCCTCACCCCAGGCGGCCCCATGCCCACACCTCAGCTCAGCCGGGTTCCTCCCGGCCCCAGGGCACTGGCCCCACTGAGCCCCTTCAAGGTGCCCTCTGGGACAGGCACTGGGAATAACCCCTCAAAGACTGTGGTGGCCCCAACCAGAGCCCCAGTGCCCTGTGCTCTCCCTTGCATGAGCCCACCCCTGCCAAGCTGCAACCCCAGGGGCTTGAGCCACCTGCCCCTCTCTAGCTCCAGCTCAGTCCTTCTGAGCCACACAAGATGGTAGGAGGGGCTGGGGGCAGGCGGCCGGGGCTGAAATCACCTCGACACTTGGTCCCAGTGGAGGTTGGATGAGCTACTGACCTTCCCCGGCCTCATCTGCAAAGCCAGGGTAATGAGAGGGCCTGGCCCCAGGCAGGCCGTGCAGAGCGGGTGACACACACTGACGGCGGCACTCAGAACACCACCACCTGTCTCAGCACAGAGCACGACACCGGCCGGGGGTGGCTCGGCATCCCACCCACCCAATCTGCTCCGCAGGGGAACCGTGGCTCCAGGATGGCAGTGGAGACTCCGCCAGCCTGACAAGTGCCCCCTGGGGCCCTCTAGGGTCATTGGTTTTCGGGTGTCTGCACAGGAGCCACTGAGAGCAGGCAGAGACTCATCCAGCGTCTACCTGATTGGCCACATGCTAGGGATGCCGGCACAGCTCACGCAGCGCTCCCAACAGGCCGGGCTGGACTCCCCGCACTCTGCAGCCACGGCTCGACTCGGCCGTGCGGAAGCCTAAGTGAGAGGGCGGGACAGCGACGGAGGTGAGCTCACGGGTGGCGAGCAGTAGGCCCACGTTCCTGGGGTTGGCAGGGGCCTGCAGAGAAGGCTGCCCGGCCTCGCCCCACTCCGGCGCTACCTGGGCCGGCCCAGCCCCTCCGCGGCTAGGAGTTCCCCAGAACCCCAATGAGCCTTGGCTTATGTGGATTATATCCGCCAGTATTTACTGCATGAGAAATTAAAACGAAGTTTTTAAGATATATTCATTAATTTCTTTCAAAGTAACAGGAAAGCCGTTACCTATTAAAAATCTTTATGAAACAGAACTGCATTTTCCCAAACAAAACAGTTCAGCAAGAAGAGCCGAGCGTCTGACTCTCGGCGGCTCAACGGACACGCTGATTCCCACACCTGCATCCGGAGTCCGCTGTGATGCGACACTGGTCCAAGCGAACGACAGACTCTGGCCCCACACAGGGGAGCTGTCCGGGCAGGGACTCAGGGTCTGCAGACTCTGGGGGTCCCTGGGGAAAGCACATGGTTTTCCTTCCCACGGAATCCCGGCCACCTGCCCAGGCCACCGCTGGACCTCCCTTCGCTTTCTGGACGCTCCCGGGGCAGAGGGGCAGCCCGGGGAGGAGCAGAAACAGCCGGCAGGGAGCGAGGAGGCAGGGGTGCCGCCAGCCTGGAGGAGGGCAGGTCTCTGCACAGGAAGCGGGGCACCTGCATGCTCGCCAGCACCTGACGGCCCAGGCCACACCTGGGAACACGTCGGATGTGGAAGACGGAGCCCAGGCCTCGTGGGGACACAACGTGGAGGAAGCAGCACCCGGAGGAACAGCGTACAGTGGTAAGTACACAGCGGGCGCCCAGAGCCCCGGCACGCGCCCAGACTTCCCTGCACACCTTACACAGGCTCGCATGCCGTCCTCACAAAGACCTGGAAGGAGACCCCACTGTTGCCTCACATGGCAGACGAGGACAGAGGCACGAGGAGTAAGGCACCCAAGGCCATGCGGCTGGCGGCCAGCAGAGAAGGGCTTGGGATCTGGCAGGAAGGACAGTGCCCGTGATCTCACTGCACGGCCTCTCCAAGAGTGAATCCAGGTCACCCAGCCCCTCGCCACCATCCTCAGAGACAGGAGACACTGTGCCCAACACCCAACAGGCCGCTGTCGGCACCCAGAGAACACCAAGGTGCTGAGAGAGGGCACGGCAGGCATGGAAGTGCAGAGCTCAGTGGAAGGGTGCTCGGGCGGCATGGGGGATGCCATTGAGGAAGCAGAAGGAAAGACGAACAGGTGCGGAAGCCAGGAACAACCGTGCCCCCACATCCGAGGGACAGCAATCGTGGAGACAGAGGACACCCAGGAAAGGGGATGAGCGACCCAGAACTCAAGGCCACTGAGCAGAGCGCCATGCAGCATGGCCAGAGGGGCCTGCCCTGCGGGGCACATGGGCCGCAAAGACAGAACCCGAAACCACGGTGGCCCCAAGCAGCATAGAAGGCGCTTCCAGACAGGGATCGGGCCCTTCCCTGTCCTTCCCATCCAGCAGGGATAATCCAGGAAAACAGGCAGGCATGACCACCTGCAGCAGAAGGTGAAGGATCCTGGGAAGGGGAGGGGAGGGAGGCCTGGGGCAGATGCTATGCTGGGGCCGGGAGGGTAACCAGCTAACGGGGCGGCAGAAGGTTCCAGAGAGACTTCCTCAGGGAGAGAGGGAAGACTGTGGCATCTGGACACAACCAGGCTCCAGGAAAACACGGTGAGCAGGAAATGAGGATGATCCCGGTTCACCATGGGGTTCAGCCCCCAGCAGCAACCACACTTAGGAAAGGCCTCATCTACCTGCCCACGGTAGGATGCAGCCCGGAGCAGCACTGGGGAAGGAAGGGACCACGTGTGTGCATGCGTGTGCACGCGTGTGCTCAAGCATGTGCGTGCATGTACGCTGAAATCTGTATGTGCATGGGTGTTCATGTGCGCTAGAATGTGTACGTGCATGTGTTCCAGCATGCATGTATGCTCCAGCATGTACACGTGCTCAAGCATGCATGTGCTCAAGCATGTGTGTGTGTGTTCGTGTGTGCACAAGCATGTGTTTGCATGAATGTTCATGCATGTGTGCTCAAGCGGGTGTGTGTGTGTGCAAAGCACAGGCATGAAAGCACACGTCAATCATCTGGCAAGTCGATAAATCATGCCTAACTGTTGAAAACCACGCAGCAGCATGACTGAGCACATTATTGAGAGCAGAGACCCACCATCCAGAGATCTGCAGGGTCAGAAGTAGCTAACTCTGGGGAGAGGAAGAAGGGACAACTCTTCTGTCTCAAACAACCTTGTAGGGCTCATTTACTCTCCAAATTTTAGACACGTATCATCTTAAGATACAAAGCTTCATTTGTAAGATTCCAATCAGATCATCATCTAGAAAGAGGAGTCTGGAAACAGAGTAGGGTGGACAGGCTGCGGGGGTGTCTGCCTTGAGTGGACGACCCGGGCAGGGACCCAGCACTCTCCTCAGGTGTCTGGAGGGTGGCCCCAGAGTCCCTATGTTGTCCTGGGGGGGCTACCAGGAGCCCAGGCAGGCACCCGGGAGGCCTAGGCACAACTCCCCAGATACAGCCTGTGGGCCCACAGTGCACTGGGCACTGTGTCCAACGTGAACAGGGTGGGCCTGGTCCCGGCCTCAGGGACATGAACGTTGGTTGGGAGCCAACCAGAATGTCCTGTGACAAGGGCTCCAACAGGAGAGCGCAGGGACCTGGGGGGCATGGCTAGAGCCCCAGACTGGGCGGGCCTGGCAGCCCCCCAGAGGAAGCAGCCCAGCAGGATCCAAGCCAACTGGGCTTGAAGGGAGAGACGCAGGGGCGGCTCTGGGAGGATGGGAGCACACAGAGTGCCAGGGTCGACTAGAGGAAGTGACAGAGGCTGAGTGGGCCATGCTAGGGACTCTCCCAGCCCAAGAGGTCTCCACGCACCCAGCGCAGGCAGGGCAGCAGAAAGGGGCAGAGGGGCCGTGGGGCAACGAGGGGCCTGCCCTCAGCTGCGTCCAAGCAAGTGGAGGGCAACGAACGGTGCATCTACCGAGGGAGGAGAGAGAAAAGACCCGCAGCCTGCCACCTTGTCTGACCTGTAGTCTCATTTTGCTGTGCCCAGAGCACGTGTCACCGGTGTTTGCTCAGCAGACCGGGAGGTGGAGGCTGCCCCGGTACCAGAGCCACAAAGAGGTGCCCAGCCCGAGGGCCAGAAACACAGAACCCCAGCACCTGCCCTCTGCCCACTGCTCTGCGCCCGAGCCCCTGGGGGCCTGGAACCCAGCAGCGCCCCCCCGCCACCGGCAGACGGCGAGGGGCCACAGGCACATAGCCAGCCCCCCCCAGGTACCCTGTGCCCCAGCGGTGCCGGCCGCTTCCTCCACGCTGCTCCTGCTCACCCACCCACAGCCAGCGCCCGGCCCAACTCCTCCGCGGGTGAGGGCAGAGCCAGAGGAGGGAGCAGGCAGCTGCACAAAGGCCGAGGCAGCACCCCCCCTCCCCCCCAAGTGGCCTGGGTGGGCGGAAGCTGCAGCAGGGCCAGGCGGGAGGGCTGGGCGGATGCTGATGGGCTGCAGGGCCCAGGAACGGCCCGGGACGGCCTCAGAGCTGTGGGACGGAAGCCACGGGAACAAGGTCGGCTCCCAAGGCGGCCTCCCACCGAGCAGCTTCCTTGAGCCAGGCCTGCCAGCCTCCTCTGGCCTTGTGGCCCCGGGCTGGCGCCAGCCTCCTCCAGCCTTGTGGCCCTGGCCACCTCCCCTTCCCCGCCCTCCAGCAGCCTAAAGGGAGCCATTCGTCCCTGCACTGCCCAAATCCTGCTCTGAGGGCAGCAGAGGAAGCAGACGTGCCAGAGAACGCCCTAGCAATGCAGCCCTGCCCCCAGGACAAAGGCCCTTGGCCCAGGAGGAAGGACAGACTGACAGCGGGACACCTCTGGACCCCGGTCAGGAGGGAGCACCCGGATACAGCTCCAGGCTGGGGTCCAATGACCTGGGCGCCAGGGCTAAGACAGGGCAGGTTCTGCCCCGGACGGGCTCCCAAGCAGGACGCGACCCTACCTGCAGCTTTCGTCCATCAGCCTGGGGCTCTCAGGGGCAGTGAACTCCCGAGACGACACTGACCTTCCTAGCAGCAGACACGGAACAGTATTTTCTAGACTGGGGTGCCCTAGAATAGGCCCTGCTCCCCTCAAGCTGAAGGGGACCCCAAAGATGGAATGCAGGTCCTTCCCAGGTGGGGTCCATTTTCGCATCTGTAACACGGGCACTGCCCGGCCCTCAGGGGGCCAGAGGGAGGAATGAACCAGTTCATCTCAGGTCTTTATTCAGTGGACATGACCTGCACCATGAAGGGGACACAGCAAAATCAGCATCACACTGTGCCATCTGCCCTCAGGGGCCTTGTGCTCCAGCTGGGGACAGACGAGGAGGGACAACACACCAAAATGGGGACCTCCATCCCGAGCACCCTGCCTCAGTCCTACCCAGACCTCATCCTGCCGGCAGCCTTGGGGGCCTGGCCCTCGGGCCTGTGCTCTAGCCTGGGGTGCTGTCCTTCACCCGAGTCCTCCCTCCTCTCTGCCCTGCACTAACCCTGGGGCTCACCCTGCTCCCCCTCCCCTGCCCTTCCTCCCCAGCCCTGCACAACCACAAGTCTGCTTAATCCAGCTTCTGAGGTAAGACCTCACCGGGTCCCCGCCCACCCTCCATCCCGTCCTCCTCTGGCCACGCTGCCAGGCCACAGCCCCGATCACGGGGTTATTCTACTGCTCTGCAGCTCTGTCCTTTCTGTCTCCACCCCCCTGAACCAGAGCAAGCTGAGCAGGCTCAGAGCAGCACAACACGACACAGGCCATACCCAGAAAAGTGCGTGACACACAGAGCAGCAAACAGGCCCTGGCGTTCCTCAATGCCCTCCTGCCCTCCGTGTGCGCAGTGTCAGCGGGGGAAGGCAGGCTCGGAAAAGAGCACGGTGCTCCAGAAGGAATGCTGGCTGCCCCACCACCACCGCCACCCGGATCCTCCTGCTGAGAACCACCATCCGCTCACCTGATCACACGCCAGGCCCCACCAGGGAGGCCCACGGAGAGGAGACCTGCAGCCCGCACCACCCTGCGTGCTGCTCCACATGGGGCCCAGCCGCCAAGCCCAGGAGGCCCAGGCTGTGTTGCTTAGAGACCACAGCGCTGCCCCCAGGGAGGGCAAGGCTGAAGCCAACAGAGATGCCCGGTCCCACCCATACTGCTCCAGGTGGATGCTAAGCCGCCCAGGCTGCTTGATGATCGGAGGGCCAGGGGGATACCATGAGTAAGCCCCTGCAAGAGCCGTCAGGGGGGACTGTCGCCATCTGGACCCACTCTTCCCTCCACAGGCTGCTGCCCACGGGCCCACCAACATGCTTCAGCCACACCGATGTGCCCGCACGGGTGCTCGAAAGCCAAACCAGCCCAGAGACCCTGGATGAAGGCCTCGACATCACAAGACCAGGCTACCCAACAGACCCGGCACCGAGTCTGCTCACACCTGGCAGCAAGACGGGACCGTCATGTGGAAGACGTCTGGAACGTGTGTGTGGTTGTGGAGGCCTCGGGGGAGGACGGACAGCGGTCATGGGTCCATGGGAGCAGTGCAGTCACCTGTGCCGGGGACTCCCAGATCTAATCAAACCCAGATTTTTAAGATGAGAAAACTGAACTCACAAAGAGAAAGTGACTTCTTCCAAATCACAGACACAGGCAGGATCTAGGAGCAGACCCGCCAACCCACCGTCGCTGCAGCTGCTCCCGCCCACCCCTCCCGGGCGCAACCTCAGCAGCAGGCACCGGTCTCAGGTCCGCCTCACGCAGGTCCCCCTGCTGAACCACGAGCCCCTCCCCAGCCCCTCCCCTGCCCCAGCATCACCCCTGCACTGGCAGGAGCTTGGAGTCACCTGTGTGAATTCCGTTCTCACAGTCCAGACACGGACGTGTGCGTGCACACAGCACCGTGCACATGGCTGTGTGTGTGACATTCATGACTGCCCAGCTCTGCCCCCACACGGCCGCTCACAAGCTCTGCCCTGTGAGTACGGACATGACCCTCAGACAAGAGTGTCACATCTGCGGGACTTTCCCGACCTTGATCGCCGCGCCATGCTCGCGTAAGACACCGTGTGGCCAAGGACCAGGGAGGATCGCAGCTGCGGCTCACGGTCAAGCCATTCAGAAGGCAACAGGCGTGTGTGCACACACGCGGACACACGGAAGGAAGAGCCACTGCAGGGAAGGGTGCTGTGGCACACGCACGGTGTCTGTTAATCTGGTGACTCTTGTTTAAATCTAGAATTATCATGTCCAAAAATATTAAGTTAAAAATAAAATTAAAACTCACTGGAGATTTTTTTTAAATCCTAGAAGTAAATCTGTACAAAAGGTACAGGATCTGTATACCGAGAACTGAAAGCATCACGAACAGAAAGTGAGGTGCACGGAAGTGAGCGAAGATGCCCCCGTGTCCGTGGTCGGGCGCTCGAGACTGCAGGGATGAGGGCTCCAGCGTCAGCACAGACATGTTTTAAATGCTTCCTAAAACCAAGAAATCTCTCCCATTTTAAACACAATCTATTAAACACTCTTAGAGAAGAAAAAAGAAAAAACTAAAAATAAGAAATTCCTAAAAAAAACCCAAACAGTGAAAACACTGCATGAGAACATCAATAAGATACGTTTAAAGCAGTGATCAGAGGAACTTCATAACACTAAACGTTTTGTGACAAAAGGTGAAAGCAAACTAATTCCTCAGCTGAAAGGTTTAGGGGCACATAGCACCGTCTTCTGAGAGCTGCTCACCGAACGCCTGCCGAGCGCGGAGGGCGGCGCGCCGGAAACGATGTCTGCTTGTGTGGCTGTCGCCTGCGTGCCCTCGGTTGGGAGCGGCCATGGCCGCGCAGTCTGTGACCACAGCCCCTATGAGCCCAAAGCCACTCGCACGCCGGGGAGGCCACGCCAAGGCGACCGTTGGGGAACACAGCCATCTCTGAGACCCATCTCACCCCCCAGATCCCCTTTCCCGCGAGCTCAGTTTGATTTTCTGTTATTCACAGCCCAAGATACTTGAATTAATACACCTACACTTAAAAAAACGTTTAAGAAAAACAATATAATAATCCAAAGGTAACCGAACAAGAGAAACAATATAAATAAAAGTAAGTATTAATGAGGTAGAAGACAGAAAAACAGCAGACCTAATAAAGCAAAATCCCGTTTTCTAAAACATACTAATGAAGAAGGCAGCCGGTAGCTAACGCACTCAAGAAAAGAGGGAGGAAGCACGCCTGTGCAACAGGGAAAATTCAAAGGGAAGAATCATCCCTGAACCAGAACAAAGGTTAAAGGAGCCTAAGGCCCCACTTGCAAATCTCTATGCAAATCAGTTGTAAAACCCTGATGAAAGCGGTTATATCTTAGGAATGTGAAGTTTACCAAAAAGTGACCCATTGGAGGCAGCCTGAACAGATGAGTTTGGAGAGAAGAAATAGAAGCAGTTATCGTAAAGCCACCCACAACGACACCAGGGCCAGACGGCTGTGCGGGGGATCCCGCCACATTTCCAATGCTCCGTCAATTATTCCAGGGGGCTGACGATGAGGGGAGGCTTCCTGATGCTTTTTAATGAAGTGTGTAGAACATCGGTCCCAAAACCTGATAAACACAGTCCAAACACAAATGGCGAACCACTTTTGCACTGATGCAAAAGCACCAAACAGAATCCTAAAGTACAAAATTCAGAACCCCAGTTGCTTATTTTCCCAGGAATGCAAAGCATTTTCAACGTGAGGAAATCCACTAGCCAAACAGACCATACTACCTAACGGACCAAAGGGAAAGGCTTACAAGCTCCCCACAGACGCCAACCATATTCCTGACGCAAGCACTGGAGAACGTTCTGGAAACAAGGAAGAAAATACCCGTTAGCGAAAAGGTCCGGGAGGGGGCACAGGCGCCTCCACGCCCGGCACCACCCAACTCCACTCCAGGGGCACCGGCCAGGGCAGCCGGATGGCAGGGGTCATTGCGAGATGACAGAGAGCTGGAAGTGACGGTCCCTCTTTGTCGCGGGGCACAACGGCACACTCGCCAAACCCGAGTCGCAAGTCCGAGTGTGGGCAGAGAAGCTCACGTACAGAGAGCAGCAGCCTCCGCACACGCAGACACCCAGCGAGACGCCGGGCCGGCAGAGAAACCCCATTTGCGACGGCAACAACGAAGACCGCGCGCTCGGGAACACATTGCCACGCACGTGAACAGCAAACAGGAAGCATCACTCACGGGAAACTTTAGAATGCTCCAGGAAGAAAGGCTTAGCTGCCCCCATGGAAAGACGTGCCTGGCTCTCGGACAGGACCACCCAACCTCATGAAGACGTCCATTCTCCACCCCGACCAAAACACCAACAAGCATCCTTCCAGAGCTCGGCAGCCTGACGGGGAGTTCCCACGGGAAAGCCACAGGACAAACGATATCCGGGGCAAGAGCAAACAGACCCCCTGGAAGGACCCCTCTCCCCAGACCTGCCATGTCCCAGAGAAGGAAGCGCTGGTGCGGGCTGCGACACCATGGGTCCAGAGCACAGCCCGCTGACCAAAGGTATCCCACACAGAAACTACACGTGTGTGAGTCCACCTTGCAGAACTGCCCAGAAGAAGCAAATCCATGCGAACAAGAAGCACACAGGTGCTTGCCAGAGGCTGGGGGCAGAGGGGTCTGCGGACGGACCGCTCAGGGGGAGACAGACCGCTCGGGGTGTGCAGTTACTTTCAGGCTGACAGAAATGTTCTGGAATTAGAGAGTGACAGTGGACACACAACTCTGTGAACACACCAAAAAATGCTGTACTGTCTGTCCATTTCCAAAGGGTGAACTTCAGGGCATGGGAAGTCTACCTCAATAAACGCCAGAAAGCTTCTATAATTAAAACTCTGTGCGTGAAAACATAAACCAGTGGAATGAGAAAGTCTGAAAACAGACCCAGGACGTAATAAATGGGGCAACTCAAATCAAAGTAGGCTCATCTAACAAGTGGTGCTGGAACATCTGGTCAGCCGTGGCGGACGACAAAGGGGTCCAGGCCCACCACAATAAAAAGAACATGTTCCAAATGGATCATGGCTTCTGGGTCCAAGATCAAAGGGTCTAAGGAAATTAAAAGGTGGGCTCCTATAACTGTGCGCCGGGAAGCTTCCTAGGAAGGATGCAACATCCCAACGCTGCGAAAGGAAAGACCACCCACGTGACAGACACCCGACCCTCTCCTCACCCAGGCCTCTCAGAGCAGGCGCTGCCCACGGCCTGGCCCCCCAGGGACGCTCAGGGAGCACGCGGGCTCCCTGCAAAGGCCTCAGAACGTCCTCTAACTAGAGTGAGTGCTCTGGCCACTTCCCCACTCTTTGCTGTCACAGAGACACTCACCAAGGCCAGCCGGCTTGTCTTGTGGGCTCGTCGGGGCTCAGCCCCCACCCCTGCGTCTGGTTTCTCCCTGCTCTTCTCCCTTCCTCTGCTCCTTCAGGCCACCTGGCCACTAGGACCCCCACCTTCTTCCTGGCATTTCCCTCCCTCCCCCGGCCATGGGGCCATGGGAAGAAAAGAGAGGGGGGCAGGCCCCCAAGACCAGCTCCCTGAGAGGAGCATGGTATGGTGTTTGAAGCGGCCACAGGGCCCAGACCCGGCCGGGACCACGGGGGCTGCTCAGGCCGCCACAGTCCCCATCACAGGACAGCGCCCCATCTTAAGGGCCCTGGGGGCCCAACGCCCGGCCCAGCCAGGCTTCACACATGGGGAGGGGGGCAAACACCCCACCCAGGAGGGAGGCAGGGGGATGGCAGTGACAACCTGGACTCCCCCCCAAACCCCCCCCTGACCCCCAACTGGCCCAAGACACCAGGACAGCGTGAAGACAAGCCAGTCACTGCCGCCCTCCAGGAGACCAGGGCAGGCCTCAGAGCTCCTGCCGGGGCCGTCCTTCGGCCACGGTGCCCCAGGACCTGCTGCAGGAGCCTGGGCTGGTGACAGGCGGGAACCTTGACAGCAGGAGACCCCAAGACCACCACGCAGCAGAGGAGTGGTGGCCCGGGTGCACTGCGAGGTCACCACACCACCAGCCCCTTCTGCCAGGCCAGGCAAGGGGAGGTGCGGCGAGGCCGAGGAGGGCGGGGCCAGAGGAGGGGCCGAAGAGGGTGGGGATAGGGGGCGGGTCGAGATGGGCGGTCTGAGGGGGGTGGGGCCGGGGGAGGGGCCAAAGAGGGCGGGGCCCGGGCGGGGCCAGGTGGGCGGGGGCTTGGGAGAGCGGGGGTGGAGCAAGGGCGGAGTCGAGGTGGGGGACGAGAAGGGCGGACCGAGGAGGGAGGGCCGAGGAGGGCATGGGCGGGGCCGAGGAGGGGGGCAGGGTAGGGCCAAGGCAGGGGCGGGGCCAGGGCGGAGTCTAGGTGGCCAAGGCCAAGGACCCAGCCCGGGCCCCACTCGCTGGGGCTTCAGAGATGGACAACCCAGGCTGAACCCAGGCTGAGCCCAGGGCCCTTGGAGCCCAGCGGGCACTGTGACCCCAGCAAGCAGAGACGACAGGGAGGAAGGGAGGAGTTAGCACACAGGCAGCAGAATGAAACCCTGTAAGATGAAACACCAGACAGAGCCAGTCTAGTCTGCAGTAAACGCAACTGAGTGCAGCAAAGGAGGGGTTTTAGTTCCAAATCCCGGGAAATGTTAAAAGACTACTGCCTGTTCACCTGGGACGCGGCTTCCAAGCACATCTCTTCAGAAGTGGGAAATCCATGACCCGCAGGTCCCCCAAGAATTCTCTCAAATGAAAACACTCTGAAATGGGAAAGATGCACAGGTGGGGCAGGGGGAGGCCAGATGGCAAGGGGAACCACTCAGGGCCTCAGCACCCTGCCCTCGGGGGGACTGGGAAGGTGTCTGTGGCTCACAACCACCACCAGATTGTAGCCCACAAATCCACGCCAAACAGAACATGCAGGACAGACACCAGGCAGGTGCCCCAACACCCAGGAGCTCCTGGTCCCCTTCCCCCAGGGAGGCAGCAGCCTGGGTGAAAAGACAAGGCCCGGATTCGGGAACGCCAAGCCTCCACGGCCCTGTACTACGTGGCCTCCCACCAGAGTGGCGCTGTCAGTGGACAACATGCCCACAGCCACCATGCACCAGGCCCTGTTCCACATGCTGCAATACACCTCTCAGGGCTCCTGGGCACCCACGGTGGACTCCGCATCCAGAGGCCCCGGGAGGACACAGGCAGTCTGCCAGCTGCTGCACTGGAGGGACCTGGCCCACCCTGTGCCCATGGGGGCAGGGGCAGCTGAGGGCCACCACAGTGCAAGGTGGTATGGGCACCAGAAGACCTGCCCCCACTGGCCGCTAAGTCCCTGCGGGAAAGAGGAAAGCGGGCTGGCAGAGGAGGGGGTGAGCGCCCTGGCGGGATGGGCCCTGGGACGGACACCAGCTTCCTTTGCTCCTCAGGACTTGCCAGGCAGGCCTGGTAGCCACCGGCCGCAGGGTCAGCCCACCAGGCAGTCCTGGCCGTGTCTCCTGGTCAAGCCCATTGCCCAGTTTGTGACGGCATGCATGCCAGTCTCTCAAAGCCCTGGTCCTTAAAGGGACAAATCAAGTCATTCACGCTGAAAAACAGCATCGCACCCATCCATCCATGTCATGGGCATAGCAGCATGGTCCTAAAAGCAAGCACCTGCTTCCATCCCCAGTGCCCACACACTGGGGGTCCTGACGCAGGAGACATGGCTCGGTCCCCACCAGGCCCAGGCACAGAGATTAACTACGGAAGAACAGTGTGGATGGAGGAAGGGACCCCCCCCCGCCCCCGCAGGAGGCTTGTGACCTGCTCCCCTTTATAGGGCAGGGTTTGAGGAGACTGCAGGTGCCACCAGGTCTGAATCCCCAGTCTGCCTCTGACCAGCCCTGGGGCCACCACAGAGCCACTCCTCCCCCAGTCTGGCACACTTGGTCTCCAGCAGGGCCGCCCAGGAGTGAGTGGGAGAGAGAGCAGGGTGTGCTCACCACTGGGGCCACAAGGAACTCCTGTTCTCCCGCACAGGGAGCCCTGAGAACCCCAAGGCTGGCCCTGGAGAAAGTGCAGGGTGAAGGGACAAGTCAAGGACTAGGGGGCCTGCCAGATGCAGGACCCCTGGGGCCACAGCCGTGGGGGCAATGAGCTTCCGGTGCAAACAAAGACTGTACAAACCTACCCCCGACACCCACGGCAGAAAGCCCACCTCCCTTCGGGAAGTAGCAGCTTCGGGCCACCCCGTCGGGACCTGGGCTGGGCAGGGGTGCAGCCGAAGACAGGGGTCAAGGAGAAGTGCGCTTCAGTGAGTTCACCACGCAGCCACTGCCGGGGTCTGACCCAAGCCACATGCCCTCAGCAAGGACCTGGTGCATGGAGGGGGGAGGGAGACTCACGGAGCTCACACAGGCACCAAGGAAGGAGCCTCCCCTCCCAGAGCCTGTCCTGTCCCACCGCGGCCTTCCAGGACCCAGTGTTGGACAGACCTATGAGCCGCTGAAAAAACACCATGCCAGCTCCTCAGCTCACCATCTAAACAAAAACAATCCAGATGGACTAAAGGGTTGAAGACTTTAAAAATAAATTAGAAATAAAACAGTAAAGCAACCCAAAAGAAAACATCTCCCAAATACAAAAGCAACGTTACATACAAACACACAAGAAAATACATTTGGCACCATATTAAATTAAAAAAAAAATTTGTAAATGAAAATGCGACACAGCAGAATTAGAAGACAACCAACACCGCAGAAACAGTCACCACAAACAGGACAAAGGCTGCTATCGTCTGCATACAAAACACTTCCACAAACTGATGTTTAATCACATTCAAAGGTAACGTAAATAAGCAAGCATGATGCAGATACTGCAAGGAAGAAATGTGCACAGACTGCCCGCACGAGAAACGCCCCATAAGCAACCACAGGGGGCGCCCCATGCGCAGCGGGGGATGCGGGGCAGCGCTCCCAGCACCAAGCTGCACACGCCCACTGCAGATGGCTGGCAGCAGGACCGCACCCCGCACCCCGCTTGTGCTCCAGCCATTCAGACAGGAAATACTCAGAGACATTACAAAATATAAAACAAAAGCCAGAAACAACCAAAATAACCGATGAAGAATTACATGTATCACATTAGGTACCTAAGGCAGAATATTACATCATGACTTTTAATAGCGTTAAAAGTATATGTTTAGCTGCGGGAGAAGTACTCAGAAACAATAAAGAGAAAAATGAGGCCGGAAGTGCTTCCGTCACAGAGTCACCCCAAGGCGCGGGCAGAGCGCAGGTCTGCCTGCAGGAGCCGCCACCAGGGAGACCTGCTGCGCGGCTTTGCGTAAAGACACCCCCACACCCAGTCGTCACCTCCCAACATGAAAACAGCCCAGACACGCCCCAACAGGAGAAGGGACAAACCCCGGCCCATCCATCCCCCGAAAGGTCGCTGGGCCTGCAGCGACACACACAGGGACATCGTGTCATGCACAGGAAGCCAGACCACAAAGAGTTCGCGTTGTACGACACCACACAGATGAAATCTTAGAACAGGCTACACTCGCATCTGGTGCTGGGATTCAGAAGGGGGTGCAGTGGCTGGAAGGGGCACCGGGGACCTCCTGGGGGACCCGATGTTCAATGTGGATGGCAATGGTGGTTTCCCGGATGAACATGGCCACCAAAAGTCACCAAACTGAACCTGTGAGGTCTGTGCGTGCCGGGGCACCTTAGCTCCATCACACTCAAAACTCTGCCCATATGCAGACAAAAGACTGGAAGGAACAGATAAACCTGCTGAGTGTCACCCTGGGAGACGCCCCGAGACCGGCCGTGAACGCCGCTCAGAGAGATGAGCCACCACGGAGGGCCACGCGCAGCTGATTCCATTTGCACGAAATGTCCAGAACAGACACATCTACGCGGACAGGGCACAAAGTAGGGGCTGCCAGGTGGATGAGGGGTAGGAGTGAGGGGAGACTGCTGCGGGCCGGGGTTCTACCCGAGTGATGAAGATGTCCCGGAGCCACCGCGAGGTGACGGCTGCGCAAGGCTGAATGCACCAACACTGACCCGTACACGGTAACTGGGTGGCCGGCAGGGTGCATAAAGGACATGCCAAAACAGTCACAAAACTGCTCCGAGCACTGTGGCCGACGGGCAGAGCAGAGGAGGCCGCGGGCGGGTGAACCGCACTCAGGACCCAGCACCCGGGAGCGCTCACAGTGTGAGCCCCCCGGGCTTCCCAAGTTCTCTGCCAGGGACAGGTCACTTCTAATAATCAAGAGAAATAAACCGAATACCTCACTTCACCAAGCAAACACGGGCTGTGCACAACGGCGCGATGATCGGGAAGACAGGACAGACTCGCGGGGTGGGGGTGGCAGTGTGTGCGGGCTGGCAGGCAGCGCTCTCCAGGCCAGCGTGTGTGTCACCTTCAATCACCCATGTGTCCCCTGGGCTGGAGGGGCAGGCACACAGCGACCACTCAGGGACATCTGTGGCTGGCGGGCCCACAGCACTCCAACGTGGCACCCAGCCCCGCTTGTGCCCCGGGGGCTGCCCCGTGTCCGCAGAACAAACGACCACAGGTGACGGACACATCCAGTCCCTGCTTCTGCCCCACAAGCCTCTGCGAGTGGGCCCCCCACCTTGTTCATCTCTGCTTCTTGGGAGAGGAGACTAAAGCTCCAACCCAGCTCACTGGGGATACTTCACCCCAGCCAGCCACAGCCTGGCCCAGGAGGCGTCCCGGCTGACCCCGGATTCAGTCACCACTTGAGCCTGGCTGGGGCATACGGTGAGCCCTAACCCCACGTTTCCTGATTTGGTTCCCAGGGACAGACCAGTGCGCCACAGGCCCGTTCAACCCTGAATGCCCTTGTCCCCCAAGGGCCTCTCGACACCCCCAGGGCACTGCGGCCAGATGGAAGAGGGGCCACAGACAAAGGGAAGCAACACCAAGGTCAGTAGCAGGGCTCCCCACCCGGGGGTCCCCACCCAGTCTCACCTCCAGGAGCGGACTGGCCTCCACCGCCAACCCTGGGGCTACAGGCTGCTTTGGCTCCCCGGGGCCAGAAGACCCTGGCTAGAGACCCAGTCTAGACCACCCACGCCTGTGCAAGTCCCCCAAAACACCTGACAAGGGCTAGCTGCTCAGACTGGGGGGGGGGGGGGGTCCAGTCTCTCCTCCCCTGCATCTGAAGAGCCTCCTCTCTGTCCCCAGCAGCCCGCCCCCTCCAGGTAGCTCACCAAGCTGCACTGCCCTCCCAGGCAGCCCCTGCAGCCACGGGCAGCCCCCCGGCCGGGGCTCTCTCAGCCACCTCCGCACCACCAGCCCCTGGCTCACTCAGTAAATGTCTGCGGATGAGTGACTAACTCCCAAGGCCAGGTGCCGGGCTGTGAGCTGTCAGCACCGAGGGAGCCGACCCGTGGCCAGGCCCAGGCCCTGAGCCTTCTCCTTCCCACCCTAACGCAGCCTCCGTTTTGGAGGCCCAGTGCCCTCCAAGGGGCCGAGGTGGAGGTCAGGGTGTCTGGAGCGGCAGGGGTGGCTCTCGCAGGCAGGTAGGGAGGGAGACTGAGGGCAGGAGCTTCGTTTCGTCTCCGCCGTGTGGTTTCCCCACAGTAACACCACAGACACAGCCGCTGGGACGGGACAGGCCAGACAAGACCTTCCCAGACATTCCCACAAGCAGGCACAGCCATCTCCCAGGTCCTGGGCACATGTGACCGTTTGTGGAGGCCAGGTGCTAAGACCTGCTCGGGATCACCAGGCGACTGGGCAGAAGCGGGTCCCCCGGCCATCCGTCTGCCCAGACGGCCCCTGCGTGTGCCCAGAGACTGGCTGTTGGAGACAGACAGACGCTAGCGCACCCTCTTCCCACGGCATGCTGCCGCCTCAGGCCGGCAGGAACCCGGACCCCAGCCTGGGGGACGGCCCACCAAGAGAGGTGTGGGTCAGTCACGTCCGCTGATTTTGTTTCCTTCAGGGGGAGAATTGGCTGCAGGCTGGGGCAAGTCCCCTCCCGCAGGTGACCTGGGCACACACCGTCACCTCTCTAAGTTTAGTGCATCTGGCCACAGAGACCCCGAGTCACAGAGCCCCAGTTCCTGCCCACACCCACTCTCAGGCCACCATCCCGGACCCACTTCTTCTGCCCCCCATGCACACCCAGGCCAGATGCTCGGCCCCACGTGCCCATGCACACCACAAAGCCAGAGGCAGAGGAGGGCCAGCTGGGGGAGCTGCAATGGCACACCTCAGGATGTTGTTATAGCAACCAGGCCTCCACGTCACACCGGTGCCAGCCAGGCACCCCAGCCACCTCACGGAAGAGCGCCCAGAACAGGCCACGGAGAAACAGGACTGCTGATGGCACCAAGGGGCACTCAGGATGGCAGCCACACATGCCCCTCTCCCTCTCCACCTGCCGTGCCGCCCCCGCCCCACCCATCCCTCCGCTCTCCAGGAAGGCCACAGGAGGCCAGGCTTCCAGGCCTGGCTCTGCCCACTGCCCAGCGGCCTGCTCCATCCACTGAGCCCTCTCCCAGGACGGGGGCAGCAAAGGAGCAAGAAGACAGCCCAAGTCACAGGAGGCCAGCGAGGAAGGATGGCCACGGGCACCAGTAAGAACGTTCCACAGACCACAGAGCCCCAGGGTCCCCTCGTGTGTGGCCAGGCGCAGAGGGGCTCCCTGATGGCGCTGCTGAGTCCCCACCCCGGTCGCAGGGCACACACACAGAACCGTGATCCCAACGGCACACCCTATATGACTCCACGCCCGGAGCACCTTCTTCCTTAGGGAGGGAGGATACGGGGCACTGGGGGCACTCAGCCCCATGTAGGCGAGCAGAGGAAACATGGGCCTGAGCAGCTTCTCCCGGTAGGCACCATCACACCACCAACACCATCGACAAGGTACATGTCCAGAGTGCAGCTTTGCCCCGGGTCTTTGCCCCACTGGGAGCAGCACCAACAGCAGGATGACCCTCCCAAGGCTGCTATGCGTCCGACCAGCAGGAAGCCTCCCCTGGCACAGGCCCTGCCACCTGCCATCACCCCCAGCAGCAGCGTCCTGTTCTCCATGAGCCAGCCACCACAGGGCCACCACCCGGACCACGAACACCCCCTCCTCCCTCACAGCAGGGTGCAGTGTGCTCAGGGATGGGAGGCTGGGAGCACCTTGTTTGTTTTAATGGGAGTAATTTTAGCAGGTTACAACTAAGGAGGAGAGGACCCTTGCTACGGGAAGGGGGCCAGAGCTGGAGCAAGGTCTCAGGGAAGGTGGGAGGGGGGCCATGGGCAGAACTAAATCACAGAGGGGTAGCGGGCAGGCAGCAGGCACGGGCCAGGCCCCCAAAGCCGACACTCTTCACCACAGCACTGAGAATGCAGACCCACCTAAGAGGGGTCGCCTGGCGAAAGGAGAGCTTTCCCTCAACCCCGCCCCACAGCAGCACCCCACAGCCCTCCCCTGACTGCACGCCCCACCTGCTGGTAATGAGTGCCAGGCCAGTGGCTCAGACACCAGGACAGCCCTGCACCTCTGGCCACTTACCCCCGGGGTCTGCAGGGAGGAGGCATCCCTGTGGGCAGGACGGGCTGCCCAAGACGGAGGCCCCATTGGGGTCAGAGGCTCCTGCAGGGACACCCTCGAGCTGTCCACGGTGCTGAATGCAACAGGTCCACACCGGCCCACTGGGCCATCCTCTCTCCCAGCCTGGGCTCAGCCCTACAGGGCTGGAAGCCTGCCATCCTGGGAGCAGGGTTGTGCATGAGTCCTCAGCAAGTGTCAGCACCAGACGCATGGGGACCACACTGTCCTGTTGCCCTTCTCATAGCTCTAGATTACTGAATATGAGTTCTTCCTACTTCCTTCTAGAAATCACATTAAGATGATGAGGAGAATGACCCCCCAAAAGTAATCAAACAAAAAATTTAAAACCTCAGACTTCGTATTCAGAGAAAGTAGGAAACAAATACAATTTGCAGGCCCCACAACATAGGTACAGGCTACCGAGAGCAGGTGAAGCTGGGCACGGCCCTTCCAGGAGGACAGGGTACGCTCATGGCTGTGGCAGGAGCAGGGCAGCGGCAGGTCTCGGAGGGCACCTGCAAAATACGTTCCCTGAGTGCTACAGGTTGACCCAGAATCACCGAGAACAGAGCTGAGCAAGTAAGGCTGGGTCAGAGGCCCCCAGAGAGGTCACTCAGGCTGCAGCAGAGGAGAAGCTGGGACGACAGAGAGCTGCCGAGACGGGCTCCCGCGGGACGGGCTCTCCTGTGGGACAGGCTCCTACGGGACGGGCTCCCCTGAGGGACAGCTCCCCTGCGGACGTCCAGATGCCTCTGTGGCAGCAGCTGAGGAAGGAGCCCCCTCTAGGTCCCCATGCCCCGCCTCCTGAAAAGGGGGCAGGGAGAACTCTTACAAAGAGCCGATCCAGAAAAAAAACAATTCATTCCAAAATGAACAATAAATTCTCAATAGCCAAAATAATACTGAAAAAGAACAAAACTGGAGGTATCACACTTCCTGATTTTAAAGCTTACTGTAAAGCTACAGCATCGAGACATTGTGGTGTTGGCGTAAAGACGGACACATGGACCAGTAGCGCAGAGCAGAGAGCCCAGAAACACACCGTCACATGTGTGGCCAAATGATTCCAACCAGGGCCCCAGGACCACTCAACAGGGAAAGGACAGTCTCTCCAACAAATGGTGCTGGAACCCTGGACATCCACATGCAGAAAAACGAAGGTGGACACTTACCTAACACCATACACAAAGTCGATGCAAAAAGAGATCAAACACCTGAATGAAGGAGATGGAACTGTAAAACTCCAGAGACAAAGAGAGAGCAACAGCTCCGTGGCACCGGATGTCACTGTGGTTGTTCAGGTCTGGCGCCAAAACCACAGGCAAGAAAAGAAAAAATAGATCGGACGTCATCAAAATTGAAGACTTTTGTGTGTCAGACACACCATTAGCAGAATGAAAAGGCAACCCAGAGAACAAGAACAAATGTCTACAAAGTGTATCTGATAAGGGACTAATATCAGGAACATAAAGGAAGTTCCTGAGACCCGATAACAGGAAGAACAAACAGTCCTATCCCGTGTGGGCAGAGGGCCTCACGCACTCCCTCCGACGGCCGGCAGACACACCAACACGTGCTCCACATCACCCGCCGTCAGGGAAATGCAGACCACAGCCCCAAGACACCACCTCGCACCGAGCAGGACAGCTACTGCCAAAAACCCCAGAAACCGACGAGCGTTGGCGAGGACGTGGAGAAGCCGGACCCTCGCGCACTGCCGGTGGGGGGTACAAACGGGTGCAGCCGCCGTGGACAACGGTGTGCGGCTCCTCAAAAGAAGTGAAAACAGCATTTCTATATGATCCCGCAACTCCACTTTGGGGCAAATACCCAAAGGAACGGAAGGAGGGGACGGAAGAGACGTCGGTACGACCATGTTCACAGAGCGTCATTCACAGCGGCAGCGGGTGGGAGAGACTCCAGCGTGGACGGATGGACGGATGGACGGACAAGTGAAATGTGGTCCATCCACACTGGTGGGAAGGGCATTTTGACACCTGCTACAGCACGGACGAACCTTGAAGACACTACGCTGAATGGAAACAGCCAGAAGGACCAATGCCGTACAAGTGCACTCATGTGAGGTCCCGGGCGGCATCAGAGTCTGAGACAGACAGCAGATGGTGGGGCCAGGGGCCGGGAGGAGGGCACGGGGAGCGGGGGTGTAATGGGGACAGAGTGTCAGTTTGGGAAGATGAGGAGGCTCTGGAGATGGATGATGGTGATGGTGGCACAATGTGAATGTGCTTAATGCCCAGAACCACACACTTAGAAACGGTTATAATGGGGATGCCTGGCTGGCTCAGGCAGCAGAGCGTGTGACGCTGGATCTCGGGGTCATAAGTTGGGAGCCCCTATGTTGGGTGCCGTTTACCTAAAAAAAAAACACAAAAATCAGGGGCATCTGGGTGGCTCAGGGGGTTAAGCGTCTGACTCTTGGTTTCAGGTCAGGTCATGACCTCAGGGTTGTGAGATTGAGCCCCAGTCAGGCTCCTTGCTCAGCGCAGTCTGCGGCACATTCTTTCCCCTGCCCTCTCCAACCGCTTCTGTTCCTCCCCCTGCTCACGAGAACACGAGCACACACACATGCACTCTCTCTCAAATAAACAAATAAAATCTTTTAAAAAATGGTTATAATGGTAAACTTCATGTTATGTGTATTTTACTACAGTAAGGAAAAAGATTTTAAGTTTCTTAAAAAGAACAGTGAGAGAAGAATAGCCTAACACTGATCCAGGGACACTAAGGGTGGGGGTGAGAGATACGGAACACAGCAATGACACCTTCCAAGAGGTGAGGGACACCCATACCCCAACATGAAGCAGAGCAAGAGCAGTTTGCCCAGAAACACAGAAGTAACAGGAAACTACACAGGAAGTCGTCAAAGCAGAGCTAGGAGAGCTCGCTCAGAGAGAGGACCTCGAGGGGGCACAACTCAGAAAACAAAGGAAAGAGAAGCATCATCACAAAGGGCAGAAACGGGAGCAATGTCACCCGGAGGGAAGAAGAGACACGAACCAGCAGGCCTGGGGCTGCTGCACAGCGACACCCCGAGTCAGGAGACAGTGGAGGGGCCGCTACAGGACCCACAGGAACGATGGTCAAGGACTCCTTCAACGGGCACCTTGCCCCCCACACCCAGAACACGCAGGCCCCGGCTCAGCAGCCATTCCGAGTGTGTCTGCAGGCATCCGAGGCGACAGGGGAACGTGATCTAGAGGGTGGGGAGCATTTAGCACACACCCCTGGGGGTGCAAGACAGATAGACGTGGGGCTGGACTGACTGAATGCAGATAACATGCCTGACTCTGGAGAAGCGACTGGACGAGTAAACACGGAGGGAGAAGACAGGAGAGGGGAAACAAGCAGCCCGTCGCCTGGTCGTAAGAACTCCCAGCCAAAGCATGTCATTTACAGCCAGCATTTCCCTAACAGAACACAAGTATTAGCAGTACGAAGGGAAACACGGAGAAAGGGAATGAACTATACTGATTACAACCTAGTGAGGGGAAGAACACAAAGCACAGAAAGGTCATCAAGCCCACAGAAGGGGCATGTGTCTCTTCCTGCAGCAGAGCAGATGACCACGAATTTGGCAGCAAGAGCACACAGATCTGCTGTCTCAGTTTCTGCAGCTCAGGAGTTGGGCTGGGCTGCCTGGGACTCTGGGAGGCATCCTGGAGCCTGGCTTAACCAGGTCCTTGCAGCCAGAGGGCTGAGGTCATGCCTTCTGTGCTGGCGGTCGGCTGGTCAGCCCGGGGCCAGAGGCTCCTCTCTGGCCCTCGCACCCCGTACTACACCTCAAATCCTTCCCACCCTTGGAATCTCTCTCACGTCTCGCTGGAGAAAGTTCTCTGCTTTTAAAAAGGGCTCAAATAATCACTTTGAGGCCCCCCCACCGCGATAATCCAAGAGAAGCTCTTTTAAGGACCACAGCCTTAATTACAGTTGCAAATTCCCTTTCCGCCATGTACCAGAACGTGCTCACAGGTTTCAGGGGTGAAGGCGGCTCTCGGGGGCGAAGGGTTGGGGGAGGGGCGAGGGCAGGGGGAGATAATGTTCTGCCTATCACAGAGAGTCCTTATAAGTGGCCTCCACCGACGGAGTGCTAAGGGCATTACATGAGATAGCATTACAAAGGTAACACTGAAGACAGATACAGACTCTCCTAAATGTCAGAACTATATAAAATTTAAAAAAAGAGAGAGAAAAAGAAAACACACCAGATACTAAAAGATATTAAACACACACACACACACACACACACACACGACAGAACTAAAATCAAATACATTTGACCTGCCAACTATTGTAAATTACTTTAACTTCTCTAGTGAAATTTTTTAAAAATAAAAAGACTCTCAGATTGGATCACAAAGCTAAATCTGACTTCATGCGGTAGGTGAGACACATCTAAGGTCATTCAAAAGGGTCAGGGATAAAAGGGTGGGCAAAGGCATGCCAAGCAAGTGCAAACCAGAGAAAACACCACGGGTCATGACCCTAAAGCGGGCAACGTAGAAACGAGACAAAGAAGAGCACTTGATGATACTAACAGGTGCAATTCAGAATAAAAATAAAATAGGTTTAAACAGCTCTGCATCAGGTCACAGAGCAGCCAACATTCACAGGAGACGCAAGGAGAAAGAGACAGAAACGCGCCAATGGCAGACACCACAGCAGAGCATAGGGACAGAACCCAAGGGCTCACGTGACCCAAATGACCCCACTGAGGTGGTACAACCGACTGATACCCACATCAACCTCTGTACATCCAAGTTAGGAAACAGGTCTCTTCAAGCACCTGTGAGACAGTGATGAAAGCTGGCTCCACATCAGGGCCACAAAGAAAACCACATAAAACCCAGAAAGATCAGAGTCAGTATCTCTGCTCAAAATGCAATGAAAAATAACAAAACCAATACATCGAAAGACGCTTCACTTGGAAATTTTAAAACTTCCTCCTAAGCAACTCTTGGACCAAAAATGAAAATACAAACCAAAATTAGAGAACTTCCAGACAGCAATGTTATGGAAAACATATCCAATCCAAAAATAAATAAAAAGCTCTTAAATAATTAAACACTTTTTGGAAAAGTATGTGAACAAATGAATCAAGCATACAATTAATCACACACCTAAGAAAAAGGATAAACTGAGAAAAAGCAAAAGAAGTTAACTGTAAGCAAAATGTAATGAATGAAAAAGCAGAAAAACCGGGGCACCTGGGTGGCTCAGTCGGTTAGGCGTCCACCATCGGCTCAGGTCATGATCTCCAGGTCCTGGGATCGAGTCCCACATCAAAATACACTACAAAACCACCATAATTAAAACAGCACAGTACTGGCGTGAAGACCAACACAAGAGAACAGAGAACCCGGGAATAAACCCACACACTTACGGTCAACTGATCTTCAATGAGGGTGCTACGAACACACACGGGGGAAGAAAATTCTCTTTTACAAATGAAGATGCGCATGAAAAAAATGAAATTGGAGCCTATCTTACACTGTGCACAAAATCACCTCCAAAATTAAATACTCAAACGTTTGCAAGACCCAAACTGTAAAACTCCTAGAAGAAAACCCCAGGGAGCAGCCTGACATCGGTCTTGGCAATGACTCCCCAGAGCACAAGGCAACAAAAACAGAGAGAGAAGTGGGACAGCGTCAGACTAAGAGCCTCTGCAAAGCCAAGGAAAGAAGCGCTGGAGTGAAAGGCACGCGAGGAACAGGAGGAAATGTATGCAAACCACAGATCTGACAAGGGGTCAACCTCCAAAACCTACAAGGAACTGCTACAATGCAGGGGTAAAAAACACCACAATTACAGAAAGAGCTAAGGACCCAAACAGACATTTCTCCAAAAGAGACATACAAACAGCCAACAAGTGCATGAAAAAAATGTTCAATATCACTAATCATCAGGGAAATGCAAATCAAAATTAATATGAGATATCACCTCACATCTGTCTGCATGGCGATTATCAAAAAAAAAAAAATGAAAGCTAACAAGCGTTGGGAAGGATGTGGAGAAATTGGAACCTTTGCACGCTGTTAATGCAAAATGGCACGGCCACTATGCAAAACAGTATGGAGGTTCCCCAAAAAATTAAAAATAGAGCTACCATATGATCCAGCAATTCCACTTCTCAGTATTTATCCAAAAGAACTGAAATCAGGATCTCAAAGAGATAGGAGCATTCCTATGTTCACTGTAGCATCGGTCATGAGAGCCAAGATACAGAGACAACGTAAACGTCTATCATCAGACAAATGGGTGAACACAATGGGGCACCTCCATGGCCTGGAACCTCTATTCAGCCTCTAAAAGGAAGAAAATCCCGCAACATGCGCCAACATGGATGAGCTTGTGGACATATGCTCAGTGAAATAAGCCAGTCACAGAAGGACACCCACCGCACGATTCCACTGACATGGCGCATCTAAAATAGCCAAATCCAGAGTCAAGAGTGGTGTGCTGGCAGAGGCTAAGGCAGGGAGAAACAGGGAGCTGCTAATCAGGGGGCACAAAGCTTCAGTCAAGCAAGATGAATACGGTCAAGACACATGCTATGCAGCACCGCACCTCCAGTCAGCAATGCCAGAGCGCACACTTGAATTTAAGACGGCAGACCTCATGCCGAGTGGTCTTATCATTAAAAAATACATTTAAAAAAATCTGAATACAAATGGAAATTCAGAGCACAACTCAGCTAGAACCTAAAATCATGGGGAAGAAACTCATCATGTCAGCACTTGGCTGGGACTACTGGTAAAACCTGGGGAAAGAGTCAGCCAGACCCCTACCTCACACCACACACCACAATCAAGGATGAATGAGTGAAAACTCTGCAAGCACAGCAGTGAACACCAGAAGAAAACACGGGACCTTTTTAAACGTGAAGAAAAGCAGCCCTTGTTAATGCTATCTCAAAATCCACAGCCATGATCGAAAAGTTGATGAATGCAACCACATAAAAGCTTCTATGTGGCAAATCACAAACAATAACCAAAGCAGAAGGCACATGACCTAATTCACCTGACACTCAAAGAGCTAATTTCCATAATCCATAGGAAAAAGATCAACAACACCGTTTGTAAAAAATGAACAAAGGAACAGAAATTTCACAAAGAAAATACAAATGACTCTTTGATATAAAAGATACCAAACTCACTCCTACTAAAGGGAATCCAGATGTGTCCCTATCGAAGCTTGATCACTGCCGGCGTGGCAGGCACAGGGTGCCCCCTGGGGGGTGGGGGGGCAAACACTCGCACACCAACTTTGGAGGCAGTCCAGCAGTGCGTGGCTCTCTGGGCTGGCACCTGCACGTCAAAGCACTCGTCCTACACACATACTGTCCACTTAAACGTGTACAAAGTGACATAGGAACAAGGCTATTCCTTCTGTAACAGGCAAAGACTGACAATCACCTCAGGTGCTGTCAGCAAAGGACTGCTGAATTCATTCCAGCCCCTCCATACTTGAAGTATTCTGTAGCTGTCAAAAGGAAAAAGAGAAGCTCTCTGTACCAATACAGAAAAACTTCCAGGACATTTTATTTAGTAAGGGGAGAAATAAAAAACAAAGTGAACAAATCTGTTATCACGTGCCTTGCACGAGACAAAGGAAAAACACGAACGTCTGCATCTGTGTGTGGCTGACACACGTTTGTGCACACGTGGCAGCACATGTAGGACAGCGAGACCAGCGTCACCTACGGAGGTGGGGCCAGGCCAGCTGCGAGGTGAGACTTGTTACGTTCACCTGCATGCTCCCCACGTGGCTTTACTCTCAAACCACACGGACCACTCAAAGTACTACACTGCAAGGACACCAGGAGAGTTCCACCGCGGTCCATCCATGCCGAGGAACAGGAAGTGGTCATAAAAGGCAACAAGCTACCGATACGTGTAGCGATCTTGAGAAATCTCCAGGGAACCACACTAAAGGACAAAACCAGTCCCCAGACATGACACGCCATAGGATTCCTTTTATATAACATTCTTGAAATGACATTAGAGCAAGGAGGACGGACGAGCAGTTCCCAGGAGTTAAGGGGCGGGGGCAGCAGGCAGGTGGCGTGAGGGGTCCCCTTGGTGATGGAATCCACTTGGACTGCACCCACGCCCATATCCTGGGTGTGACACCCATGTCACCACGGGGAAAACTGGGGAAGGGACCCAGGGATGCCCAGAATCATTTCTTACAACTGCTTGTGAACGGCCCATTGTCGTGAAATAAAAAATTGAAGAATACAAAAATGACATCAGGCTGTCCGTGTCCATGCCCAAGGTCACTCAGTGGACAGAGCAGAGGCCATACTCAACCTGATCTGCTTTCCCAAGCACCTGCCTCCTGGAACATGAGACCAGAAGGCAGGTGGGCCACCACAGGGCTAACCTCGCCGTGCACAGGGGAATCCCAGGAGGAAAGGGAGGAAGCCCAGGGATGAAGAGTGGTCTTCCAGGGGCACAAGGTTGCCTGGCCCAGCAGTGTGCGCGTCAGGAAAAGGGCCACCATCTCCAGTCCCCTCCCTCGGGAAGCAGGGCAACATGGAGCTCCCCCCCTCCCCCGGCCTCTGGAGGTGGAGTTACGGGCTTCCTTCAGGACAATGAGCTGTGAACAAAAGCAACCCAGCTCCCTGCTGAGCCAAGCATTTCATTCCCAGGACAAGACCCCAGAGTTCTTTCCCTCTGGCAGGAAGACCACACGTTCCCAACAGCAGATGCTCCCGTCAGCGGGGCTCCAACGCACTGAGCCAGTCCTGCTAAACCCTGGTGGACACGTATCTCTCTGGCTCCAGGCGACTGACACTTGGGGGACGCCTGTGACCACGGCAAGATCTAGCCTGTACCAACAGGACCTCCAGCCACCCAATCGCATCCGTGCCTACATCTAGCCGTCTGACCCCACTCCCGCCAACCTGGCCCTCCGGCACAAAAGACAGAGCGCTGCATGCTGTCTGTGGGGCCCTCTCCTACCACAGCCTCCAGACTCCTCCGGCAGGGCAGGGCGGCAGAGGCCTGGAAAGGCAGCAGCTGTTCCGCCCCCACGTACCGTCAGACCAAAGGACGCAGGGCTGCAGCCCACAGCAGCAGACGGCTCTGGCCTCTGCTTGCCCATGTGTAACAGGAGGGCTGAACCTGTTTCAGAACTAGGCCTCGTTACAGAATCCCTTCTTCAAACATGTACTCCACACGGTAAAGGGGACACGTGAAATTGGAGCTGTTCTGGGTAAAGGAAGGGGCTGCACACGGCAGGGGTGACTAGAGCCCCCATCCCGTCCCAGTGAGCAGCTCTCCATAATCCAGCCTCCTGGGTGCTACAGGGCAGCATTCTTAAGACAGAGCCCGGACTTCAGGGCTGGACACGCTGGGTTCTGCTCCCAGCCCTGCTGGGATCGCTCCTGGCCTTGGGAAAACAGAGTCACGTCTCACAGGCCAAGAGAAAGGATCCGCCCACCGCCCTGCTCTGATCAGTGGCATCAAGACCACCATATGGTCTCAGGGTCACCGCAGTACTCCCCACATGCCTCCCCCCTGGCAAATCCTCGTCTGCTCGAGGCAGCCGAGCTACCCCTGCCCCGGGAAGCAGTGAGCTGCAGGATCTGGAAGACTCCACCCAGCAGCTGTGAGTCACCCCTCCCCCTACCCCGGCTCCAAGTGGGGGTCTCCTTTTGCTCTGAGGAGCGAACATCACGCCGGGAAAGCACCTGCTCACAGCTGGCCCACCCACGTTCTCGGTGCCCCTCACAGCTTCCTACCACCAGCGCTGCTGGCTAAGAAACAGCTCCTTCCAATAGCTAGCTCCTGCTTGCACGAGTGTTCCCTGAGCGCCTATCACATGCTCTTCCCATCCTGGGGCCACAGAGACAGAAAAGACAGTAACCCTGGGGGGGAGCACAGAGAGTCCAACACCATAGGCAGAGAGGAACTGGCCAGGCAGGACTGGAGAGTCCGCAGGCCACCCTGTGCCCTGCCCTCCCAAAGACCTCAAGCCAACAGCAGAGGCAGGCCAAGGTGTCAGGCCCGCAGACGGGGCAGGCTTCCAGAGAGCAGCACTCGGCCGAGCCTCCGACACGTGGAGGAGGTCACCGGGGGGGCTGGCACCGGCCATTTCAGGCAGACAGACAGCGGAGCGGACACCTAAGGGCAGGCTCAGGAGGCCCAGAAGTCGGCCTGCCAGGCTGACCAGAGGCTGGAAGGTGATCAGGTCAAACCGCGAGGAGCTGCAAGAGCCAAGGGAGGGAGGCGGCCAGCCTGTGCACGGACCAGCGCCCTCAAGGGTTTCGAGCAGAAGAGGCCACCCAGCACGTACCCAGCAAGGAGAGCCGTGACGTTAAGAGTGAATACAGGAAGCCCCGCCTGGAGGCTGCAGACCAGCGAGAATGGCCACCCCTACAACGGAAGATTCTCTGGGCTCTGGACCGGGAAGAACAAGACTGGTCTCCTCTCTGCAACCCTGACTCTCGCCTCCCCACCCGCACGCCGGGCACACTCATCAGCACCTTCGCTGTGGGCGCTGCAGCGGGGGAAGGGAGGCCAGACCTGAGTAATGAGGCCAGGTCCTCGTTAGCGCCTAAAAGCTAACTAAAAGCCTGTGCGGAGCAGGCAGCCAAGCCCAGGAAGGAGGCTGTTGTGTTGTGTGATTTTAATGTGGGGGAAGACTGATTCTGGGCTGCCAGTTTAAAAACATGTCCCTTTCCAAATCCTTGGCTGGAATGGATTATGGATCCTGGTGGAGGGCAGCCAAAGGTAGCTGGGGCAGGGGAGAGTGGGGGTTGCACCCCTCCCTCCTCATGGCTGGCTCTGCCCAGCCCCCCAGGGTGCCTGACCCCCCCGCCCTCCTGTCTTCCCCAGATGCCATCCCACCCCCCTCCCTCACCTTCTTCACCCCCAAAGTCCGGCTTCCTAGCCAGTGCAGGCTCCGTCTGCACCCCTCAGCCCACACCCAGGGTCTGGCTCAGGTGATAGAAGGACAGATGTGAACATGCAGATGCCCGAGCATGGCACCAGGCCCCCAAAGCCCTGAGAACACTGACTGAGTCACAGGTCGGGGAGAGCCAGCCACCAGCCCAACAGTGAGCTCATTGTACCCCCTTCCATCCAGCCTCACTGGTCCACCCCGGCCTCTGGTCTCCACGTGCTACTTTGCACTTCAATACCTGGATTCCCTAAAGCTCTCAGACCTTTGCCAAGCTCTCCTCTAGAATGAGCTTGATGGCAGCTCGATCTGGGGGAGAAATCCAAGATTAAGTCTTTCTTAATACAATCACGGCAACATTCACATGGTCCTCTAACTCACAAGGCATCCTTCAGGACAGAAGTGCCTCCCGAGCAGGTCCCCCCCGCGAAGCAGCAAGGCAGGAGTGCGGGGCAGGCGGGCCAGCTCGGGGTGAGCTGGCTCGGCAGCCCAAGGGCTGGGTTCAAATCCTGACCAGTCACTGACGGGCCTGTGCCTCTGGGTAAGCCCCCCAGCCCTGGGGAGTCTCCTGATCTGAGGACATAAGGAACCCAGCAGGGGCCGGCAGACACCAGCAGTCAACAAGCAGGGCTGACTGCTGCGGTGACCACGTCAGTTCTCCCCTGTTCCTGCTTAAAAGCAGCCCACAACTCGCCCTGGCCGTCCAGCAGAGCAGGCGCTCCAAAGCAGGAGCCAGCCCAAAGGTCACTCACAAGGGGGCTACAGCAGCCTCTCAGGCACCCCCTGGCCCCCGGAGCCCTCCCTCCTGCCCTGGGCTTGTGTGCCCGCCCCGGCGATGGCACTGGTAGCCCCCCCCGGGTGGCTGCAGGACCAGAAAGGGCAGGCTCGGGGACAAGCTAATGAGGGACATCAGTCAGGATGCCACAGCTGAGACACTGCCGCGTCTGCAGGATGTCACCGCTTCTGCACCAGGACACTAACTCCGTCAGGGCTGGGCCCAGTCCCCCTTCCAGGGGAAATCAGACGCAGAAAATAAGACCATTTTCCATGGATCCAGTTATAGAAAACAATAAAGGTTTGTTGGGCCAACGCTGCAGGCTGGGGGCTCGTGGGGTCAGCATGACCACCAGGCTCTGCTCTCCCACGTCCGCCTCGGGGACGGCTGCTCTCTCCCCAAGCGGGCGCTCAGCGCTGCGGGGGCAGTGGGCACCCTGCCGCCCCCGTCCCGCGAGGAAAGTCGCAGCGGTCCCCAGCCAGCGATCACTCTGCTGCGTGGCACTGCCACCACCACCACGGACCCAGCCACAGGCTCCTGAGCCACGGGACCGACAGGCCTGGGCCCCGTGGACTGGGGCGGGGGGGTGGGATGCAGGCCCCTCACTGCCCGCGGCAGCCTCCCACCACAGGCCCCGGCCGTGATCTGCCCCAGACCCCCCGCCCCGCCCCCGCAGCCCGTCTCCAGTCCTCCCCCAACGATCCTCGGCATGGCTCCCGCCGGGCCTCCCCAGCTCACGCCGCAGTCACACAGGCCTGTGGGAGACCCACACTGCCGTGCCTTCCCTCGGGCCCCTGCTGCCTGGAACGTCCTCCTTCTCATCCACCGCCCAGCTGATGCTCGGTTTTCAAGACTCAGCTCAGGCCTCACCAGCATCCAAGACCCCTTCCCCGATATGGACCTGGACCCTGCAGCCCCACCCACAGTCACACGCACCATGGGGGCCCCTCTCCACACCCCTCCCTGACCCCTCCCTGTGACCTCACTCCCTAACGTGTGCACAGGAGCCTCCCTGGTGATGCCAGGAAAGCCTTCAGGGCAGCCCCCCTGTGCTCACCACACATCCTGACCTGTGGGCAAGACCTGGCCTTCAAGAATCCTTCAGAGCATTGCCCATCTCACGTGGCAGCCCTGGGCACAGAGACCGTGGCAGGGCCCTGCCAAAGATCCCGTGCGTCTGGCACCTGCCCCAGCACAGCGACACGGGCAGCCCACGAACCGGCCCGAGTCCTCACGGGGCTCCCCCAAGCCTGCGGTGGACCTAAAAGCAGAGCAGGGCTCCCCCGAGCATGCTGTGGGTTTGAAGCCAAGTGCACGGTCAGCTTTACCTCACACCTGTCCCCACCAGGCTTCAGGCTGACGGGGACAATCCCGCAGCTGCAACGGGCTTCTGAGGACAGCCCCGGATGGCAGGGAGCGCACTGAACCAAGGGCCCCCTGGGAGGTATCACCATCCCCGTTGGCTCTGCGGGCTCAGGCACCTGCGAGGTACAGGTCCGGCTCACGGGCGAGTCCTGTCTTCTCGGCCAGGATGCTGGCCAAGGCAACTAGCTCCCCTCCTGCAAGAGGTTCTCCGGGTGCCACGGCGGGGCCAACAGGCAGCGTGGCGCAGTAAGAATGCGGGTTCAGCTCAGCTCCGTCACCACCAACCTCACTCCTTCACACAGCAGCCACTGGCTTCGGGCCTGGGCCACAGGCGGGCAGCAGAGGTGCGGCTCCCAGGCACGGGCAGCAGGCCGGCGGGCAGTGCATGGAGGCTAGAGCCTCTGCCAAGGCCCCGCTCGGGTGCAGGAGCAGCCCCCTGAGCCCCACATTCCTCACCCAGAACCAGGAATGGCAGCTCCGTTGCCCACCTCACGCACCCAAATGGGAGACAGGTGTTCACAGCGGGGCGCAGAAGCACGGGCAAGGATCCACGCTGACCGAGCAGGGGTGCGGCCCTCGTTCCGTCTGTTTGCTCCTCTCCCTATAGGTTCCCGTCACCCAGGACAGGACGTGGCATGGACGTGGGGACTATTCGGGAGCCGGGCAGTGTGGGGCGCTACAGCAGAGAATGCTGAATCCAAGAGGAGGCCCACGTCCGGAGCACCAGTGAGTCTGTCACGAACCACATGAACCAGATTCTCACAGAGTAAAACACAGCGGGCCTGGGCCTGCAGGCTAATTCCACTCGGAGCACGCAACGCCATCAGAACAAACCCAGGAGCCACAGACACACCTAAGCCATGGCCAGCTGTCCACATAGGAGTCAGAGAAACAAAATGCCCAGGCCTTGCAAGCCGCCACATGTCCCAGCCTGAATGGATGCAATCTAAGGACTTCGCAGTGAAGGACTCAGGGCAAGTTCCCTTTTCTCTGCCCAGTTCTTCACCTGTTCTGGGGGGATAGTCACAGGCCCTTGTCCTGCTCAGCTGCCGGGCTCACTGTGAGGATGAGCTGAGCCCAAGCCTCAAGTGCTGAGGACCAGAACCTGGCACCAGAGTGCCATGTGAGTGTGGCAGGGATGATGAGCGCCACCACCGCCAGGATGTCCACCCACCCTTTCTGGCCAACCAAACCTCGCCCTGCTGCCTGGCCCAGCTCAAATCCCAAATCCTAGGAAGACCTCTCTCCTCTGGGACCCGTAGCACGAATCTACGTGCTCGGGTCATGCTTGGTCACAGTTGGAGTCTTCTCCCCCAGCTGGAAGGTAAGTTCCACCTCCCTGCCTCGAGCTTCCCCACATCTTGAACAGACCCCCCAGCCGCAACTGCATTCCTCACCATGTTCTCCTTGCTGTTTTATAATGCCATTCCCCTCCCTCATCGAAATCTGTGGGCTGCCCACAACAGACTCTGGGCTGGGCACCCAACATACAAGGATGACGGAGACAGAGGTCCCTGTGCAATCACGCAGGATAAACACAGACACAGATCACCTCAGGGTAATACCCAAGGCAGACTAAGCACCAGGTGTCTAGGGGCCATGGGCGTGCGGGTGACCCTCACCCAGGGAGGTTCCAAAGGAGACATCAGGAACACAAGGGCATTCCAAGAAGAAGACCTAGCTGTCACGCTAGTGAAGAGACATGGGATGTGCAGGAAACAAGGCCTCTGACACAGCTGGAGTACGTGAGGCAAGTCATAGAAGATGGGGCTGGAGGAACACGCGGGAGCCAGACCCCGACCTTCACCCTAAAGGCAGCAGGGAGCTGGGGAAGGGACTCCAGGGTGCCTGCCTGCCCAGGAGCCTGTAAGCCCCAGACGGCAGCTCCTGTGCAGAGGCACCCACCTCACCTGCATAGGGACCTTGCCTGGACGCAGTCGGGGCAGCCAGGCCAACAGAGGACAGATGTTGAGGTGGCCCAGCTAAAGCTCCACTTCTTCCAGGAAGCGTCCTTGGATTTGCCCCTCTTCCACAGCCATCTGCAACCGCGAGTTGGGTCCTGAACCTGCATCGTCCTGGGCAGGTATCTGCTGCACCAGATTTCTACTGGGGACCTACCACGCCACAGGTTGAACCTTGAGAGTACCCTTTCCACAGGCTGCGACACTCCCACACTGACCAGCTTCATCTGTATCCTTGCCCCAAGTCTCTGCCCCTGCTGGGGGTGCAGTGAAGCGCAATCCCCATCCCTGCCTCCCAGGGGGCCCCCCACAAGGCAGAAAACAAGCAAACGCGTGGCAATGACAGAGGATGGGGTGCTGGCAAGGGAGGGAAGCAGAGGTGGGGCCGAAAACACTGGTGGGAGAGGGCAGTGAGGACCGTCAGCGGGACGTGCCCGCAACAGGTGAGCCGCCATTGCACCAGGACCTAGAAGGGCTGCGAGCGGGCAGGGCGGGAGAGGGAGCCAGGTGAGCTGGGACGGCAGCAGGCCCATCCTGTGCAGCGGCACCCAGAACTTTCTGCGACGGGGCAGTGTTCCATACCTGAGCCACGCGTGGCTGCTGCCGCCACGCTGGACGGCGCACACGGAGCCCCGGGCCCGGGAACCGTGGGACGCCAGCCCCGGGTAGGAGGCCGCCGGAGGTCCCACGGGGCCAGCGCAGAACCGGCGCGGCCCCCAGCGCTCAGAACCGGGAGGAGGCGCCTCGTAAGCCGAACGTGGATGAGGGCGGAAAGGCGCGGACGCGACGGCTTCGAGGGCGTGGGGCTGACGGCCGCCCGTGCGCCCCACAAGTGGGACCCGAGGCCTCAGGGCGACCGCGCGCATGCGCCCTCAGGTGGGTCTCCCCGAACCGGAGCCCTGGGGGGCGGAGCCGCAGCGCCCCCGGCCCGCCCGGCCGCCCCGCCCCTTCCACTGCGGCCACGCCCCCCGGAGGTCCCTCCCCCTCGTGGCGGCCCCGCCCGCAGAGGCCCCACCCCCTTACCCCGCCCTGCCCCCGCGCGCCCCGCGCGCTCCAGCCGGCCCCCGGCCCCGCGACCTCGGGCCGCGCGCCCTCCCGGCCAGGCCCGCCTGGCCCCGCCGACCCGACCCGGTCCGACCCCACCGCCTCACCTGGGCCGGGGTGGCTCGCGGGCGCGCTCCGAGAGCTCTCGGCGGGAGGGGCGGTGCAGGGGGCGGAGCAGAGATCTGAACGTCACGTGACGGCCCCTCCCGCGCCGGGCGAACGCCCTGAGGCCGTCCCTCGCCCGTCCGTCGGCCCCGGCGCCTCGCGCCAGCCAATGGCCACCCGAGCCGCGCCGTGCCGTGAACGGCGTGCGCCCGAGGACTACAAGTCCCAGACTGCCCCGCGGAGACGACCGGAAACGGCCGGAGACGGCGGCCGGCTGGGCCACAAAGGCTTCTCAGACTGGTCTTCCTGATGGGGTTCGAGGGCCGCCGACCTCAGGAGCCGCCCGAACGTCCCCGGGGCCGCGCGGTCCCTTCCCCAGCCCCGTGAGATGGCAGGCCCGTTGTCGCACCCGAGCCTCAGTCTCCCCATCCGTGGAACCGAGGCTGGCGGGAGAGGGGAGGGGGAAGAGGGTGACCATGAAAGTGAATTAGACAAGACGTGCCCAGGGCCCGTCCTCAGAGGCCTTTGCCTGGGGCCGCAGCCCCGTGGAGCCCCTTCCCGGGAGCAGCACCTGCCCCTCCAGAGGCCTTGCTGGGGTCGGGCTCCCGGATCCCCGCTGCCTCCCCTGCAGGGATGGGTCCCGCTGGTGGAAGGACCTCGGGCCAGCATGCCCTCTCTCTGAGCCTGCTTCCCCACAGATGAGCCGAGAGCCACAGCGGGGCCAGGAGAGGGGCCTGCGCCAGGGACGGGTCCTCCTTACCAACTCCTTTGGCCCCGGGTCCAAGGCAGCCTTCTAATACCTGCTGGTGGTCAGCGCCTGGAGGGGCATTTCCGTGGAGGGGTTGGGCAGGGGCAGCCCCCTGTCAGCTGGACTCCCGGAACAGGCCCTGCTTCCTGATGCTCAGGACGTTCCGAGATCTTAGGTTTGTGCACAGATGTGTGTGCACAAGATTTGAGTGTGAACGAGTCCTATGTATGTGTGGGCACTGTGCACGCGGACGCTGGGCGAAGGTGTGGGCACAACACGGGTGTGAACAAGTGTGTGAACACAAGGGTGTGTGCGCGTGTGCTTGGATGAGAGCATGGGGATGATCGCATGTGGTAGGAGTGTGTGAGTGTGTGTGTGTCCTCGCTCGCGCAGGTGGGAAGGAAAAGGGGGCAGCAGCAGGCCAGCATGCATTTGCTCAGATCAGCCTGTGCCCAGTTCATACGCATCGTCACCATGGCCTTGGGGCCAGTAGCATGTGCCCATTTCACAGAAGCCAGCATTTGGACAGGGCTTCTCACCCTGCTCCTAGGACAGCTGGAAGGCAAAGGAAGCCAGGTCTGGCCCTGCAGAGGCCGTGGCGGTGACTGCTGGCCGCAGCTTAGGATGGAAGGCACAGTAGTCTTCAGGCCCCTTCAGAAGGGACGGCTGTGGCTGGCTAGCCGACGGGACTGTCCTGCTTTCTCCTTGTCCTTGTGCTCGCTCCAGAATGCGGGCAGCGTTTGGAGGACAGCAGCCACTTGGGTACCAAGCTGAGGACGGGGAACGTCTGCCCCAACTGCACCCCTGCCTCCTTCCTGCTACTACGGACACCATTCCCAGCAGATACGCCCCTGTGCACCTCGAGATGGACCTGTCACCCTTTCAAGTGTGTGTCCTGCCTAGGAGGGGCTTCTGGAGGGCAGGCCCGGACATTTATGCTTGCATGGAGGCGTGTGACGTGGCCTCAGGGAGCAGTGACAAGCATGTGAGTGAGCTCATGAGCTGTACCTGCAGGGCTCACTTTTCACATGGTGCTCCCCGTGTCACGGGTGAGGCAGGCCCAGGCACAAGCTGGGTAGAGGACTGGGTCAATCTGGGAGCTTGGGTGTGCCCAGGCACCTGCGCAGCAGCACCTTGAGAGGGGCGCGGGCTGGGACAGGGCTGGCATGGGCCGGCGCATGGCCCGCTCCACGTCCCCCCAGCCCTTGGAGACCAGGCTTGTCACTGCACGGGGCTCCTAGGGAATCAACTCCGTCGTGAGACTTGTAACAGCCTCCCAGGTATTTGACGCCAAGCAGCAGTGGCAAAAAAAAAAAAAAAAAAAAAGTAAAAGTAAAAGCAAATCCCTGAGTGTTGTCTTTGCTAATCACATCCTCGGTGAGGGATGTGTTTGTCGCCCCTCCTGGGAAAGGGCCGGCTCATCCCCCAGCCCTGAGGGAGGAGGCATCTCCACACCCCAAGGAGCGCGTTCTGCCTGGCTTCCACACCCGCCCCCAGGCTTGCCACCTGGCAGCGTCCCCCTCCTGTCTCACCAAAGCTTCCCCTGTTCACCATCATGTACTCATTCAACAATCTTGGCTTCCACTGTCAGGCAACACCCTGGGCCCTGGGGAGACCATACATTTAGATTTGGTTGCTAAGGACAGAAAACCCCAATAACATTGGCTCAGACAGGATCAGTGTTTATTTACCTCTAACACTACACCTATGAGGCCAGATAGGCGGCAGGGCGGCAAATGCGACCTCACAGTCACCAGGACCGCAGATTCCTTTACTCCAGGTGTTCCTCCAGTTAGGTCTTTGGCCGCGTGGCCATCAGTTCTGCTATGCAGACTGCGGGAAGGAGAACGGGACCGTGGGGAGCCTATAGGCACACTCCGACCCCAGTCCTGCCCACTGAAGGACACCTCCTAGATCCCCACCCTCTTGGCCAGAGCTGGGTCCCCCCGCCCCTGCAGCGGGCGACTCGGGGGGGGCGGTGAGGAAGTGTCTTCCTCTGGAGGCTGAGCTCCCAACTGCCCTCTGGGTCCCTGGGCTTAATCAGCAGTACCGCCGGTGGGCTCACCTAGCAGTCGGACCTCTGCACCACCACTGATGGCAGAACCCCTTCCACTCCACCAGATGTTCTGCTCCTCATCCCGCAGGTGGGAAACCCAGCCAGGCCAGAAGGGCACACACAGGGCTGCTAGGTGCTGTCTGCGGGACAGGCGCATGGGCCGAGGAGGCAGAGTCCCGCCACTCCCTCTCTTCACGGTCCATGGCACACAGTTTGTGTGGCAGGCCCCGGGATGGCGAGCTGAGGACCCTTGCTGGGCACACGGGAGGCCAGCGATAGCTCGCGGTGAGAGCGCGTGAGCAGGAAGGTAAGCTAAGAGGGGCTGTGGCCACGATGCTCGCTGACGCTGATTTCTGTCCCCCTGGACGCGCCACAGCGCCCAGCCTGCCTGGCCATGCGGTGGCCCGCGGCGGCCCGTGGTGGCCCCAGACACAGGATCATGAGCAGAGCCAGGCACTTCTTCCCACGGCCTCAGTCCGCCCTGCTGTCCTTCCAGCCGCCCCGCAGCAGACGGGCCCAGCCTCTCCAGGCCTCGCGCTGACGCCCCCGGGGCCAAAGGAGGGAGGACCAGGCAGGTGGCTTTCTTAGGAAGTGACTGAGTTTGGGAGGACGAAGTTAGGGTTACAGGAAGTGGACAGAGGCAAAGGCGCCGCCCTCTGCAGGACCCAGGCCTCCATCTTCTTGAGCTCCAGGCGGCACCTGGGGGTTTGGGGAGAGCATGTCAGGCCAGCACCGTTTCCCAGGGGCTCAAGAAGAACAGGACTCCTCATCACGGAGCGTGGGGGTGAGGGCTTAAAAATCAGGGGCCAGAGAAGGAGCTGGCAGGGGTGTGAAGGGCAGAGGCGGGCCCCCCTCCACCCCAGACTGCTGTGGGCTCCTGTGGGGGGCACCCACCGAGCACTGTCTCAGGGCGGGGCTGGAAAGGCAAGGCTGGAGACTTCCCATGAGTGAGGAGCGGAGCCCGGGCCCCCAGGGGGCACAGGCTCGGGGACCCTCACACCGAAATTCACCTAGCTACAGCCTGCAACCCACTTTGATTTCCTCTGAGGTGCTCTGCAAATGCGGCACGTCATTCTTTTGATAACGAGGGTCTGTGTCGGGACAGACGGGATCCATCTTCCCTGCCCCTCGTATCCCTCCAGCTGAGCCGCCAGCCCCCTGGCCGTGGCCAACCAGCAGCCCCTGTCAGTCCTGTAGCACCTTCCCCAGGGTGTGCAGCTTGAGCCCTGGTTCTACCACGTGCCTGCCAGGTGGCCCAGCAAGTCACACACCTGCCCTGAGCCTCAATTTCCTCATGCGTGTGGGCGGCACAGACCATAATGTGTCCGGCTCTGTGGCGGTAACAGAAGGCTTGAGTGGGTCATGCCTGGAACGCCTTTAGGGGCCCTCAGCCCAGGACCTGGCCCACTGGAAGCCTGTGGCACATGTGAGCTCGTGGTGCATCTGATTTATCATTGGTATCTCAGTGGGCACCAGGTACCAGTGCTAGGAGCATATGGGCAGTGCCGCAGAGGATGTCAGAGGAGCAGAGGGGATGGACGGGGCCAAAGAATCAGCTACGGAGCCATGAGTCTGTTGTTGAAGGTATGAGAAAACAGTGCACGATCTGAATACCAGGGTTTCAGAAAGGTTTCCCAGAGGAGGGACATTTGGGCTGGGTGCTGAAGGATGAGTAGGAGTTTGTCAGGCAGGAACAGCATGAGCCTGACATGGATGCTGAAGAAGGTTTTCACATCCACCTCCTGTGTCAGTTTCTGCCGAAACTCCTATGTCAAACATAGCATTCGGGGATTTGCCCAGCCCCCACCTCCCTTCCCCCTTCCAGATACCCATATGCACAAACGCAGTCCCACATGCTCACATTCTCACATTCACAGAGGCAAGACCTGACTTCAGCATGCTACCCCCACCCCTGCCCCAGGAACCCAAGCCCCCCTCCCCCCACTGTGGCTGCAGGGAACCATGGTAATGAGATGCTAATGAGCAAAGGTAAAAATCACAGAGAACAGCATTTTGCAAAATCACAACACTTTGTACTTCCAGGGGCTCCCTCCCCGCAAGCATGCTTCTGAAGCTCACGACCGTGCTGCGTGTAGGCAGAAAGCGCCCATCAGCCCCTCCTCCGGGGTTGTTGATGGGGTCCAGAGGTGGCAGCGAGGGGAGCACCCGGCTCGAGGCCCTGCCCAGGCGGCACTCCTGTTCTCCCTGGCTTATGCACCTGGTCTGATGGGGGGGGCAGGGGTGGAGCCACCTGCTTGTTGCCCCTCCTGGGCCACCCATCCCACCAGGATCCCAGCACCCCAGGCCCTTCCAGGCGCTGCCCCATGCCCGCCACTGCACCCTCCCTCCTCGGCCTCCACCCCTGGTCTCTATCCGGCCTGGCTCCTTTGCCTGGAAGATGAAGTCCTCCATCCTTCGAGGCTGCCCTTCCCACACACTTGCCCCTCCCCCAGGAAGCCTTCCTAAGCCTCGGCCTGGGTGTGGGGCCTCCTCCAACATGCCTCGTTCACAGCACTGAGGGCACCGTCTGCCCTCCAAACTGGGAGCTACCTGTTGGCAGCAGCTGGCACATGGTTGCTGTTCATTGTGTTTGTTGAGTGAATGATGGGCTGGGAGTGGCTGAGCTGTGTGGGTCTGGGAGATGGTCCAGACTATTCCAGGGGAAACTGAGGCCCAGAGAAAGGGTGAGGCCTCCTGGCCCTCCTCGGCTGTCGTGGTGGAGTGGGTCCTGAGGGCTGGGGGCCACCCTGTCTCTCCCCCATCCCTGAGTCCTCGCTGCTCCCCACGCTCCATCAACGCCCTCTGAGCCAGAGCCCCTAGCCGACCCTTCTCTGCCTCAGATACCTGCCCCTTGGCCAAGTTACGGGCTCTGAAGATCAGGTGGCAAGGGAGCTTGAGGCAGGGCTTCCGCTCTGGGGCTGCCGGGCCCGCGCTCCTTCACCCCCCAGCCTCACGGAGCCTGAGTGCTCAGAGGCGCCTGGCACCAGGATGGACAGCATCTCTGGCCCCTTGGAGGTCATGGAGCTAGGGACAGGTGATCTAGGCTGGACGGAGGTGAGCGGCTCCCTGAGCCCCTCCACAGGAAAGAGTTGGAGCACCCAGGGCAGCAGGCGGTTTCGGGAGGAGTTACCGTGCTGTCGACCATGCAACAGACTCCCCAGGTGTCTCCCTCGGTTTTCTTCACAGCAGGAGGCTAACATGCAGGTATCCTTACAAAGACCAGGTGCATGGGGGCCAGCACAGCTCCCAAGACAAACAGCAAGGGCCCAGCTGGTGGGACTCCTCTGTGCCTGGCCCCAGGCCCCTGTAGGGGTATTGGTCAGGGAGGCGAGGTCAGGGAGTGCCATGGGAGAGACAGCCCGAAGCCTGAGGTCCAGCCCCCGTGTCTGGAGCCACATGGACATTTCCAGATCTGGAAATTCCATTTCTATCTGGAGAAAGAGGCCTCTGATCTCAGTTCTGATCCTCACTTGGGTGCAACGTCACCTTCGGGGCAGAGCACAGACTCTTGGCAGGGCTCCCCTGCTCTCAGTTAAGGAAGAACGTGTTCCCAAGGCAAGTGCAAGGGGTTCTCTGGGCCCTGGGTATGCAAGGGTGTAGGCCTCGGGAGGAAGTCCTTAGGACCCTGTGATTCTCCAATTTGAAGATTCTAGTGTTCCATGATTCCTTCCACAAATGTTTATGGGGCTCAGCATGGCAGGGAAGGTGGCTGTGGGAAGGACTTCGGGCAGAGGGGCCAAGTGGGCAAGGCTCCGAGGAACACCCAGCAGCAACTGTGATGACCATGGCTGGGGGATGCAAGCTCCCCTCAGCCTCTGGACCCCACACTGTTCCATGTGAGATGTGGCTTTTAGAGGTACCAGGAGCTTTGTCCTGGTTCAGACCTGGCTCTTGGTCTTCTTTGCTGTGTGACTCTGAGCAAGTCACTCCACCTCTCTGGGCCTCAGTTCCTCCCAGGGAAATGGGTACCTGAGACCGACCACGTGGACATAAAGTATACAGAGCTTGGCAAACAGCTATTTGTACTTTGCACCATACCTGACAAGAAAGTGGAGTGCTAGGCTGTCCAAGATGGGAGAGGAGAAGGGTCTGTCCCTGAGAGCCTCATGCATCCGTCCCTCTGCCCTGGGTCCCTGGCCATGTGGGTGCACAGCTCACCAGGCTCCTCTGGTGACCATGGGCCAGTGCTGGGGTGGGAGGTGTTGGGTGGTGTTGGGTGCATTGCCCGTGTATGGTGATCACTGTTGTATTTATAGGGCTTGATGGGGATAAAAATAAAGTGGGGGCAATCTCGGGAGTCACCACAGAGTGCAGTGCACTGAAGAATCTGCCTCTCCTGTCTGGAGAGGAGGCCTGGAGGGGACAGGCAGGGGCAGGGGCACATGGGCCCAGGATGATACACGGACCTATCGGTGGATATCAGTGGATCCACATGCCCACCTGGAAGCAGAATTCCCACCACTACTGCTTCTCCTACCCAGGCCTCCCTGTGGCCAAAGCCTGTATTAGTGGATGTCCAATGAGGTAGGGCCTCAGCCTGGGACCAGGGTCTGGGTCAGCATATGACCAGGGTCGGGATTCAGTGTGTGACCAGGATCAGGGCTCAGTGTGTGACCAGGGTCAGGGTTCAGTGTGTGACCAGGATCAGGCTCTGTATGTGACCAGGATCTGGGCTCAGTGTGTGACCAGGATCAGGGCTCAGTGTGTGGCCAGGGTCAGGGTTCAGTGTGTGACCAGGATCAGGGCTCAGTGTGTGACGAGAGTCAGGGTTCAGTGTGTGACCAGGATCAGGGCTCAGTGTGTGACCAGGGTCAGGGCTCAGAGTGTGACCAGGATCAGGGCTCAGTGTGTGACCAGGGTCAGGGTTCAGTGTGTGACCAGGATCAGGCTCTGTATGTGACCAGGATCAGGGCTCAGAGTGTGACCAGGATCAGGGCTCAGAGTGTGACCAGGATCAGGGCTCATTGTGTGACCAGGGTCAGGGTTCTGGTGGTCTGGATCCTTCTGCATCAGGAGGCTGTCCTGAGTGCTTCTCCAGCAGCCGAGGCAGTGCTTCACAGAGGCGGGAACGCTGTGGCCCCTCCCTGTCTAAGGTCTCCCCACCCACGTCCTCCAAAGAGGCGGCTTCCTCCCCAGCTACCCCTTACCCTCCCACTGGAGCCGCGCCTCCTCACCTGTGAGCCCCTTGCCACGGGGGGTGGGGGAGTCTCAGAAGCAGGTGATTTGCCGTCAAGCCCATCCCCTTCCCCAGCCACGGAGCTTGCAGTGGTTTCCATGGACACCCCCAGATTCCCCTTCAGCCTGCTCCCTGCCACTCAAGTGTGGCCAGATGCCAGGGTCAGCCTCCCTCTGTGGGATGGATCTGACTCAAAGGAGCTAGCTTGCCCACACCCCAGGACTGGTTGACATGTGCTGCAGAGGCCCACACCCTTGTCCCTGGTTGGGACAGCTTTTCAGGGCCATCCCCCCTCCTGTGGGGCCGGCTGTGGCCTCCGGGACAGGGCAGCCAGCGCAGGCTCTCCCTCCGCTCAGCCTTGCCGCCCTCAACCCTGACATCAGACGTTCCCTTCACCTTTCCCCAGTAAATTTCCAGCAGGCAAGGCTCAGTCTCAGGGTCTGTGTCTGGGCTGAATCCTTCTTTCCTGTGGGCCCCATTGTGCCAGGACCCCATCCCTGATGCTTCCCCCCTCCCGGTTGGGGCTTCCCAGCCTTTCCTGCCTCTTCTGCTGGGGCCACTACATAGTAGATGCACATTTTGAAGGTACCTCTTTTTGTGCCACAGGCAGGAGCTTGTCTGAGAGCTGAGAAGCAAGATGGGGTGCACAGAGTACCACATGAGCTCCTGGATCCCCCTAGGCCTGAAGCAGTCTCCTGCCAGGAACTGATGGGGGTTTATTGGGTTTCCTTGCCCTCTGAGTTAGGACCCCACCCGGCCTGGCTAGGAGGCACTCTGTGAAGGGAGAGACACCTTGCAGGTGGGAGGTCGGGGGGAACTTCAGGGCTGCGGGTGCATTGTGAGTAAGGACTCAGGACCATGCAAGCCACAAGGAGTTTGGGGAATTAGCTGCTGTGTCTTGGAAGGTCATTTCCAGCTATCACAGCCCACCACCCCTGGTTCCAGGGAGCAGTGCTGGGGTCCCTGTCCCTGGGAAGGGGCAGGGGTGGCCCCCTCATCAGCTGACCCGGGCCCCACACATGAGGGTCTCTGCACAAGCAGCAAGTGGAGCAGGACCCCGGGGGAAGCCGGGTCAGCTCCAGGCAGAGGGCGAGTGCGGAGGCCGGGGAGCAGGGCCAGGCTCGGGCATCATTTGGGGAGCGCCCAGCCCCACCAGCAAGTCAGCTGGCCATGGAGGGGGCTCTCGTCCACTTCACTCCCAGGCAAGCCCCTGCCAGCACCGCACCAGCCATCTACCCCCGGCAGCTGCTGGCCAACACAGACATCACTCTGTTGGCAGAAACCAGGGTGTCCAGCGGCTGACCCCGAGACGTCCCTTCCTCAGATCCTGCAGCTCGGCCTGGTTACCTTCCATCAGCCCTGCTCGCCCCGCACCCCCTGCCCCCTGTGGGCCAACTGCCCTCTCTGCCTTGGGTCTCTGGGTGCCCCGTGGCCCAGCCCCCTGGGCAGAGTCTTCCAGAACTTGCAGTCCGTGAAGCAGAAATGAGGCACGGGGAGACTGAGGCTCCAAGAAGGTGGTGGCCAACAGCCCCATGGTAGAAGGACGGACCTGTCCCCCTGCCGCATTGTTCCGCACTCGGACCGGAGCGGCCGAGGGGCCACAGCCTCTGCCGGTCTCCCCATTCCCACTGTCGGGTGCAGCGGGGGCCCAGGTGGAGGGCTGCTGAGGGTAGCACAGCCCCCCCCCCCCAAGCCGCGCAGAGGTGTGCCCACAGCTCTGAGCGGTGTTGGCCACATCGGGGGTGAGAACGGCTGTGAGGTGGAGAAAAAGCAGGCCACCCAAAACGGGGCCAAGGAGGCGAGGGACTTAGTGGGTGACAGGGCAGCAGGCCTCCCGGTGCGGTGCGTACCAGGGCTAGCGGGCTGGCCACACCTGGCCCTCCCCAGCACACCTCCATCACCCGCCCTCTGCTCTCCCTGCCCTGCCCCTCCTCCGGGGGCCTCATCTCACCCACTTTCCCGGAGCTTCGTGGGGCCTCCTCAGGTCACCATCTTGGGGCTGGGAGTTCTGAGCAGACCACCTGCCACCCAACCCCAGGACCCTGGGCCCCACCCTCAGTGCCGCCTTAGGCCGTCAGAAGGGTCTCCTGGGGGTGGGCTGCCCTCTTCCCCGGGGCCTGGGAAACAGTCTGGAGCCTTCCTCTCTTGAAATGCCCGCGGCTCTGCAGGATGAGTCCCCGGGGTCCTGCGCCACCCCACCCTCCCAGGCCCCACCCCATGACCCCTCCCCAAACCTCCTGGGAGAGTCTTGGGGGTCTTGAGTGGAGCTTGTTTCCCAGCAATGCTCCATGTCCAAGAGCGGGGCCCTCCTGAAACTCTGCTTCTTCCCTCCTGAAATTCAAAGTCCCCCCGGGGGAAGGCAGGGAAGGAGCCCTGTGCCCCTCCTGGAACACAGCCCAGGGGCGCACCCTGCGCCCCACCCGGACCCTTGTTTCCACAGCTCCTCCAAACTGCCCTCCCCACCCCCAGCCCCCTAGAGCGGCGTCCCATCCCTGTTGTCTGGCACCCTTCTGTGACCCTCCTTGGCCTCTCTTCCCCCTCTGCCCCTCGCACGGCTCCGCTGCCGGACTCCCTGTGAGGACCCAGGGCAGCCTGGCCTTCCTGGAGCCTTAGCCCTTGCCCCTCATTTATCCTCTCCAGTGTGCTGGGTCCCCACAAACCCCCACACAGGGGTACCCTCCCACCTTGCACAAGGCAGAGGGGATGGAGGCCCGGGCCTTGCTGGTACCCAGACCCCTCCTCACACTGCTCCGGGTCCTAGAGGGGTTCCAGCCCGTCAGCCTCCCTCCCCCTGCCCTGCAGCCGGGCCCAGGTCAATGCACCAGCACCGAGCTCTCCCACGCCATCTCCCCAGGCCCCTGAGGACATGCGGGTCCACCACCCACAGAAACCCTGGAGCTGTCCCCGGCTGCGGAGGAACCCTGGCCTCTGCAGGGAGGGTCACGGCACGTCCTTCCTGTCTGCCTCCTGGACACCTGCAGGGTCCAAGCCCTGTCCCGTGAGACCCCTGGGCCAGGGTGCCTGAGGCTGCCCCCCACGGCGCGGCCCCTGCCTGGGCTCCGCGTGAATTACTGGGCTTCTCTGAAATGCCAGTCAGAAACAGCACCGCTTCCCAGGACGGCTGAGGGACAGAAGGAATCCGAGCGCACGTGCTCAAAGCAGGGGCCCCCAGTGCTGGGACCTCGGCCTCCCGCTGTCATCTCCTGTCCCCCCCCCCCCTCGCAGACTGTGAAGGGGTCTCGCTGGGTGGCCTGGGGACTGGCAGGGGTGGGAGGAGCGGAAGGAGGACCCACAGGGTGCAGAGGCCTGGGAGGCCCGCTGGGTACTGGTAGCCCCGCGGGCATTAGGCTTGGCTCCCGGCCTGCTCCCCAACGCCGGACTTGGCCGCGGCCGGGCACTAGGATGCACAAACGCACCAGGAGGCCTGTGGTGACCACGGGGATCTCCGCTGCTGGGTGGGTGCGAGTGTCACACCAGCCTCACTTCACCCTCCAGCTGCCGTTCCTGCCGCCAACACAGGGTCACCGAGACCTCCATCGTCACTGTCCCCCCCGCCGCGGTGCCACCCCATGTCCCATCTGCGGCTGTCGCCTCACCGTGCAGTCACCACCCCAGCCACCCCCACCGGGGGCCCCATCATTCCCCCGCTCCCCATCCTGCGGATGCTGTGCTTCGTCTATAGATGCTTGGCTTTCCCATCCGTTTGGTGATGGGAAAGGATGAGAAATTTTGGAACAAACATCTAAGGGACCACAGGCCGGCATCCAGGGAGAAGATAAAGGTTTTTCTGAAGGATCAAGGAAGGAAGTTTAGTCTTAGCAGTGCAGGGAGAGAAATTTTCATTTTATCGGAGAGTCAGAGAATTTTCAGGTCAGACAAGGATGCTTGTACTCACCTACCCCCTCTGAATTCAGGAATAATTCAGGAGACAGGGAGCCGTGGTCTGATGGCCTTGGTGTATGAAGGCCCAGCCGTCGCCTGCCCTATCACTGGGCCTGGTTAGCTTCACCCTGACCTTCTGCATGTGGGGTGATGCCTTGGCTTGAAGGTCAAGCTTAGACCCTCTCAAGTGTCCCAGAAGAGGGTCTGTGACTCCTCGCTGTTGCAGAGACAGTGAATTGGGGGTCCCCTGCCCCCTTTTGCCCTCTCCTCCCATCTGGAAATAGGTAGGGGTTGAGACCAGGGGAACGGGAGGTCTGTGTTAAAAGTACCGGAGTTGAGTTCTAGGTGAGACAACAGCCCTCTCCCATTGAGCGTGGCTATAAAACCCAAACAGTGTGCACGGGGCAGCCACACCAGGACTCTGGAAAATCGGCATCAGCCCGTGATTGGGGAAGATGCAGGAATCCGAAGCCACCTTCAGGTCACTGGTGTCCCCCCCCATTTTCCGTCTGGCGTCCTAAGGTCTGGAACGGGTGTTGGTGCCCACAGAGAGCTCAAAGAACGTCCCTCTGGTTCCAGCTCAAAAAGAACAGAGAGGACTGCTAGCATGGAGAGTGAGAGAAATTCCCGCTTGATTCTTCCTTTCTCTGCTACCCCGGCCCCGGCCCCAGGTGACCCTGGCGGTGGCTGGCACGGCAGCAGTGGGTCTATGGGCACCCGCTGTGGACGCCGAAGGACAAAACTCCCTCTGCAATCAGGAACCGTGCTCTCAAGAAGGCAGGATGGACCCGCACTTCTCCTCTTCTACTTCGTCCTCACCCACATGGCCCCAGATGTCAGTCCTAATGAAAACCCCACCTTTGGCCAGAAGACCCAGTGGAGGGTCCCAGGAAAGAGAAGGTATCCGGAGAACTCAGAAAAGGGGCTTGGGAAAGTGACCCCATACGCTTATTTCTGATTGCCGAGGACAAAACCCACGCTGAACACGCATGACCCCTATGAGAAATCAGCCGAAGGGCAGGCACGGCCAGCCCAGAGTGGCCATGGGGGCTCGCCCAGGATGGATGCAAATTGCACAGAGAGCCTGAATCACGGCCCCTGGAGACTGGCTGGAACGTGCCCCCTGGACCGACCTGACTCGGCTGCCTTCTCACATGAAAGTACCTGCACCTTCCCAGGACTTAGAGCAGATCCAGAGCCTTCGAAAACAGCATTCGGAATTTCCGGGACACAATCCAAGTGACTTGGCAAACAAGGAAACAGAAAAATCACAATTCGCGCTCCGAACGGCACAAGACAGCAAACAGAAGCCAACTCAAGACAACGCAGATGTTAGGACTAGCGAAAACCGCAAGGCAGTTATTATACAAAGGATTTCCACAGGTAAGAGCAAACACTCTTGAAACAAACAGAAATCCAGAAAGCCTCAGCAAAACAGGAGAGCAGATAGAAAGCAGGACCAGAAGGAAACGTGGGAACCGAAAGACCCATAAAATAAAACTCCTGGAGGTGTGAGTCCAAGCGCTGCACGGAAGGGACAGAACGGCTGGGCGTGAACACAGGTCCCTGGAAAGGGTCCCACATGACCAGGAGGAGAGAGTGAGGGGACCTGGGTGATAATACCAGGTCTACTCTTCGTGAACATGGGGAGGAGCATGGTGCAGAAAACTATTTGAAGAAAGAATGGCTCTAAGTTTCCCACACTTAGTGAAATGCATACACCTACAGAGTCAAGATCAGCCGACCAAGAAATTCGTTCCCGGGCACATCAGATTCAAACAGCTAGAAAATGAAGGTGTAGAATTAGCCCTTGACGGTGGACAGAGAAACAATACACATTGTTTATAAGGAGAAAAATCAGCCAGAGGACTCGGATGCATCGTCGGAAAGCATGGAGCCCAGAGGAGACCATGCACCGTGGAGCAGCGTGTTCAAGGCCCTGGAAGGCAAGAGCCCAGCGGCCCGGGCCCAGTGGGAGCATCCTCCAGGACCAGAGGAGGAACAGAGACCTCTCAGGGGCAGGCAGGCTGGGAACTTCCGTGGCTTGCGTTACTCTGACATAAGAGGTTAAGCAAACGGGTGAAACACATGAACAGACACTTCACCAAGGAGGGACCTGATGGTAAGTAAGCAGGTTCTCAACATTATTAGTCCTCGGGAACCACAAACACAAAGCATCACGAGGTCCCACCTCACTCCATTAGAACAGCTGAGCTGGAAAGCACCCGCCAGACCCCGAGCAGGAGGGATCGTGGGCACGGGGAGCCCGCGTGCTGGCAGGAGCACACCATGGACAGCCGCTCTGCAGCAAGGCTCGGCGGCCACTGCCCGAGTTCAACACCCAGGTGCGTGGGCCCCATTGCCCTGCCGGCAAGTGGGGGCCCACCCTCTGCGTTCACCCGAGTGAAACAAGCCTGTCCGCAGCTGTTCATGACATCTTTGTCTGTGCGTGCCCCAAGCTAAAAACCAGCCAGTGTCCTTCCGTGGATGACGCTGTGGCCTGCGGGGCAGGTCCACGCCCCAGAATGGTGCCCAGCCAGAAAAGGGAACAAGTTTTGGTCCACGCAACAACACGGTTACATTTCGGGTGGCAGAAGCCAGCTGCAGGGGATGGCATGCGCAGGATTCCGCCCACAGGACGTCCTCAGAAGGACCCGACTGTTAGGACAGAGGCCACACGAGCAGTGGCCAGGGCCTGGGGTTGGGGCGGGTATGACTGCAAACACCCCTCCCTCCTCCCTGCCTCTTTGAACAGGTTTTTACTCAAAGTCGGCTGTCGAAAGGGTTTGCATTTCTGGAGCAGACCAATTCCAGCTCCAGCAGTGGGCGCTTCCCTTCTGGCTGGCTGCCTGGGAGCTGACCACTCCCCCTCCGCAGCCCCTCTGCTCTGGCCTGGGCATGGCCCTCACAGCTCTGAGGATCTGGACAAGGCAAAGGGGGCAGGAAGCGGGTGGCAGGGGTGGCAGGTCAGGCCCCAGGGCTTCGCCGGATAGGGGGCCAGGAGACCCGGCCTGCTCTGCTGGTCACACACTGCGTCCAGCCCACTGATGCCAGGTGGGCATGGGCACTTGCCCTTCCCCTTCCCGGGCAGCAGGCCAGCCCACTGGACGACCCACCTCTGGGGTGCCACTGTAGTCTGGCCCCTGGATGGGCTGTCCCACCACCAGTCCTGAGGGCCCTCTCTGCCTTGGCCTGCCCTGCCTCCTCCCTGCCCAAAGCATCCAAAGGAAGCCCTTCCTCAGCATCTGTCTGACCATCTCCTGTGTCCCTCGATACCCCTGCCCGGATCTAAGGCTTGTCTCCCTACCAGCGTGTGGGTGACGAAGGGGAGCACAGTGTCTGAGTCGCCCCCCGCGCCACTTGCAGCTCCTGGAGCAAGGTGCCACACCACTTGCCTATGGGCATGGAGTCCTGGCCACAGGCTGAAGCCCAGCCTGCCAGGCCCTGTGTCGGAATGTCCCCACACTCCCAGGAGGTGGTGTCTCTAACCATGTGACCCAGGCTCCACTACCTAGTGCCCCTTCTTCCTCAGGAATGGAAGCCTGGGTGTATTGCTGGGTGAGAAGTAGCCCAAATAAACACCCTACTTCCCAGCCTGCCTTGCAGCTTGACCTAAGTTCTGACCAACAGAATATGTGAAAAGCTGGAGCCCTGATCACACTTGACCTGAAACCCATAAAGTTCAGACTTTTCATTTACATGAGCCAATCCAGCCCCTTTATGGTTCAAGCCAGCTTGAGTTGAGTTTTCTGTCACAGGCCAATGAAGCTTCCCAAAAGATCCTGTGGGGGAGGTGTGTGCTGTGAGAGAGGCATATGGCTCAATCTTCCTGTGGGAGGAGAGTCCTGAGGAGGGAAAGGAGCCTGGGGAACGCACAGAAGGCTTCCTGTAGGAGGCGGAGCACTGGAGGGGAGGGGGAAGAGCATCCCATACGGTGGGGCGAGGGTTAGGGCACAGGGGCTGGCCACGGTGCTGGCTACCTGTACAGACAGGGAGAAGCCACGGCCCCCAGACATGGCAGTCCTATGACCAAGAACCCGGACAGACCCGGTTGCCAAGTCCAGGACACCTTGCCAGTCTCCATTTGGCCCAATTTAAAATTCACAGGTAGCACCTCACAACTTCCTTGGAACTGTGAAAAGCACAGCATGACCTTCATACAATCTGGGAGGTTCGTTTCTCACACCACCCAGATTTTTCAAGGCCAGAGGGATTTGCCACTCCATTCTCTCCACCAGCTGCACGGGTCAGGCATGCTTGCACGCATATAACAAACACAAGTGCGTGTGCACTCATCCTATGAGGTCTGTGTGTATCTCGTCTGTTTACACATGTCCATGTGCACAAACCAGGCACGTTTGTGCTGTGCACATACACACATGTCCATGCCCAAGCATGAGTGTGGGGTGCACGCACATGCACACGGGTGTGGTGCACATGGTGTGTATGTGCCTGTGTGCATGTGTATGTACATAAGTGCATGTGTCCACACACAGATACACACGTCCACGCACATGCACATGAGTGTGGCACACGTGGGCATGTACCTGTCTGTGTGCACTTCCTGTGTGCACATGTACATGCCCAGGTACACGTGTATATGTGCATGCACATGTGTGTGGTGCATGTGGATGTGTATGTGCCTGTGTGCACGTGTCCACGCCCAGGTACACACGTCCACGCACATGCACATGAGTGTGGCGCACGTGGGCATGTACCTGTCTGTGTGCACTTCCTGTGTGCACATGTACATGCTCAGGTACATGTGTATACACACATGCAGGGTGGGAATGCATAATGGCGTGTGATCCAGGGGTGTGGGTGGGCTTGATGTGCACTAATACCCCATCGCCTCCTTATGTGCATCCCCCCAGTAAGATGTTTCTATAGACACCCTTGGGGGGGTATGCCCCAGGCCCCCTCCCTCCCTGCACCCCATCCAGGATGTGGGACTCTGGGCCATGGGCCTGGCTGGGGTGGGCACTGGACGAACACCCCCTTACGCCAGGCCCCATGGAGACCCCAGCCCAGCCCAAGGTCTTCCCCACTTCATTAACTCCAGCGCCTCAACCCCACCAGCAACGCTGCCCCAACTGCCATGCTCCCGCCCACCTTGGGCCCTCGGGGAATATTCTGTCGGCAGGACATGACCTCAAGGATCACAGACAGCAGAGCAGAGAAGTGATGGGCCCAAGACCCCACAACTTTTAGGGGCCAAGCTGGGGTCTGAGCCTGCCCCACCTGGCAGAAGGCCCCAGGCGCCGCCATCCCTGACCTAACACCAGCATCCTTCCGGCCTCCAGATGACACCTTCCCCACCAATACCACCCTCACTGTCTTCTTATTGCTGTGTCATCCTCCTCCTGACTGACGTTACACCCCTGCCAGCCCCAGCACGACCACCGACATCCCCAGGCCTGTCACCTCACACATCAGGGCCCTGGGGAGATGGGCACCAGGTGGCCAGCAGTGTCTCTCCAGCCAGCCCGACCTTCGCCAGGTATCTCCATGACAGCACTGTGGCCCGGCCGCTACCCGCCCGTTGCCCTCCCGGCGCCAACGTGGGCTCTCCCTCTGCGCCAGGCACCAGGTGACCCTGACCCTGTGACCGGCCGGTGCTGCGCGCCCCCCCCCCCACCGCCACGGTGCCCGGCCCTGTGCAGTTCCGCCAATTGCCACCCTTCCCTCTGCTAATGCCCTGAATGAGCACTAATGGAACCCTCTCGGCTGGCTGGCTTTGGTTTTTGTTGCCTGTTTATTTATTTTTTGTCTCTGCGTCTCACTCTTTTTTCTCCTCTAAATTGGCACGGCGTGGGGAATTCGCGATTCACCCTCCTGGTTCCCATTCCGGCACGCTCTCCTCTCTGCTGCCTTAATTATCTAATTTGTAATATTTCATCTCCCCTCCCTTTCATCTCTCTCCGAACACCCCGACCGGTTAAAATAAATATGTATTTTTAATTTTGAGGCGCCTAATTTAATCTGGCAGGCAACGTTCTGCCACTCACTGGCACGCAGCTCCGGCTGAGTCACACTCCGGGCCACCAGGCGCACCAGCCTCCCGCCCATCCTGCCAGCGGAGAGCCCGGGAGGCAGGCCCGGGGTAGGCGGGCAGTGCCGCGGCCCCAGCAGCGTCCTTTCCTGGAGAGAACCCACTTGACGCCACCCTGGAATCCCGCAGGAGGCTCCTGGCTCCGAGCGCTGGGACCCCCCCGCAGTCGGCCGGAGCCTTGGTTCTCACGCACCTTCCTCTCTCCAGGGGCCAGTCAGGTAGGAAGGGAGGGCCTGGCATCCGGTGAAGGGATGGGGCCCCCAGGCAGCTGACAGTTGCCCCTTCCTGGGCTGCATGGTATCGATTTCCAGCCCTTCATGCCTTCTGCTGGGCTCCTCTCAGACCACCCAGAGGACACAGTCACCTCCTTGGAGACCACCGACCCTCCCCACATTGCCATCCTTGCAGCTGAACTGGGATCTGCTTCCTCCCCTGCCTTCTGAGCTCCAGGCCCTGGCCATGCACTCCACGGGCAGGCCAGGGTCGAGAGGTGAGGGCAGCTCCTGGCCTGTCACCGGGTCTCCTCAGGGGCAAGGGTGTCGGCAAGGACAGAGAAGTGAGAGCCCCACTCTGCATCCCCTGGCCAGGCCTCTGCTCACCCGAAGATCTCCTGTAGCCCGTGGACTGTGTGCGACTTGAACTTCCCTGAGTTATTGAGCACCTTGCCTCCTAATGAAGTCCACCTGCTTCGTTCATTCACTTGTCCGTCTGTCCATCCACTCAGTCTGACCCAAGTGTGTCTGGCAGCCAGAGACGAGATTTGGAGTCCACGGACTGAGAAATGAGGTGTGCTGGGGGATGGGGTTCTCGCATCAGGAAGGCTCAATGTGCTCAGGGCTGGAGACAGCGGAAGTGAAGACAAGCCCCCAAACCACAGGGTATCTCCTACGGGCTTGCTGCCACTCCCACCAGTGCACGTGGTGGAGACCTGAACCCGGGCTGCACCCAGACCACCGCCCGACCTCTGCGGCCCGGCCCTCTCTGCCACTCCAGTGGCTCTGGGCAGCGTGGCTGCCACCCCCCCCTCCGGCTTCTTTCCACTGACCTGTCTCCGCTGACCTGCCTCCTGTCCCTTCCCCCCTCAGCCTCCAAGGCCAATGGGAATATCTGAGGAAGGGGACAGACATCAGGAAACCACAGGATGCTCATCCTCGCCCCCCTACCCAGGCCAGACCAGCTACAAGGTCAAGTATAGTAGCAGCCGGCACCCCTAAGGAGCAACCATATTGGACATTAAGCTGTGCCTGCCCTTTGACCTGTGTGCCTCTGTTTCCAGGTGCACACCCTAGAGGGGCCACCCCACCCACCTAAGAGGTCACAGGAGGTTGTTATGTGTGGCTTGATGTGGAGAGACCATGCAAACCTTGCCTGCACATGCCGGTCATTGCTCTAGGCCGAGACAACATCTCCTCTAATGTAGGTGACACCTGGGGGCTCTGGGAATGGGGTCAGGACAGAAGAATGGATGAAGGAATTATGGCCTGTCTCTGATGGGGTATTACACACAGTGAGGGTAAGGACGCCCAGAGTGAGCGTAAGGACCCATGCAGTGAGCATAAGGACGCACAGAGTGAGCATAAGGATGCACACAGTGAACGTAAGGACACACGCAGTGAGCGTAGGACGCACGCAGTGAGGGAAAGGATGCACAGAGCGAGGATAAGGACGCACAGAGTGAGCATAAGGATGCACACAGTGAGGGTAAGGATGCATGCAGTGAGGGTAGGGATGCATGCAGTGAGTGTAAGGACACACACAGTGAGGGTAAGGATGCATGCAGTGAGGGTAAGGATGCATGCAGTGAGGGTAAGGATGCATGCAGTGAGGGTAAGGACACACGCAGTGAGGTTAAGGATGCATGCAGTGAGGGTAAGGATGCACAGAATGAGGGTAAGGACCCACACAGTGAGGGTAAGGACACACGCAGTGAGGGTAAGGATGCATGCAGTGAGTGTAAGGACACACGCAGTGAGGGTAAGGACGCACACAGTGAGGGTAAGGATGCATGCAGTGAGGGTAAGGACATGCGCAGTGAGGGTAAGGATGCACACAGTGAGGGTAAGGACGCATGCAGTGAGGGTAAGGATGCACGCAGTGAGGGTAAGGATGCACACAGTGAGGGTAAGGATGCATGCAGTGAGGGTAAGGATGCACAGAATGAGGGTAAGGACCCACACAGTGAGGGTAAGGATGCATGCAGTGAGGTTAAGGACCCACGCAGTGAGGGTAAGGACCCACACAGTGAGGGTAAGAACGCACACAGTGAAGGTAAGGACGCACAGAGTGAGGGTAAGGACGCACAGAGTGAGGGTAAGGATGCACACAGTGAGGGTAAGGATGCACACAGTGAGGGTAAGGACCCACGCAGTGAGGGTAAGGATGCATGCAGTGAGGCTAAGGATCCACACAGTGAGGGTAAGGACCCACGCAGTGAGGGTAAGGATGCGCACAGTGAAGGTAAGGATGCACAGAGTGAGGGTAAGGATGCACGCAGTGAGGGTAAGGTTGCACACAGGGAGGGTAAGGATGCATGCAGTGAGTGTAAGGACACATGCAATGAGGGTAAGGATGCATGCAGTGAGGGTAAGGACGCACAGAGTGACGGTAAGGATGCACACAGTGAGAGTAAGGACGCATGCAGTCAGGGTAAGGACGCACACAGTGAGGGTAAGGATGCATGCACTGAGGGTAAGGACGCACAGAGTGAGGGTAAGGATGCACACAGTGAGGGTAAGGATGCATGCAGTGAGGGTAAGGACGCACGCAGTGAGGGTAAGGATGCATGCAGTGAGGGTAAGGATGCATGCAGTGAGGGTAAGGATGCACGCAGTGAGGGTAAGGATGCACACAGTGAGGGTAAGGATGCACGCAGTGAGGGTAAGGACGCATGCAGTGAGGGTAAGGATGCACGCACTGAGGGTAAGGACGCATGCAGTCAGGGTAAGGATGCATGCAGTGAGGGTAAGGATGCATGCAGTGAGTGTAAGGACACACGCAGTGAGGGTAAGGATGCATGCAGTGAGGGTAAGGATGCACACAGTGAGAGTAAGGACGCATGCAGTCAGGGTAAGGACGCACACAGTGAGGGTAAGGATGCATGCACTGAGGGTAAGGACGCACAGAGTGAGGGTAAGGATGCACGCAGTGAGGGTAAGGACGCACGCAGTGAGGGTAAGGACGCACGCAGTGAGGGTAAGGATGCATGCACTGAGGGTAAGGACACAGAGTGAGGGTAAGGACGCACGCAGTGAGGGTAAGGACGCACGCAGTGAGGGTAAGGACGCACGCAGTGAGGGTAAGGACGCACGCAGTGAGGGTAAGGACGCACACAGTGAGGGTAAGGATGCACAGAGCTGCACCGTTGGCACGGCTCTACCTCCCACAGAAGTCAGTGGGCTGCTGAGAGCATACAAGCACCAGTTAGGTGACGTCCATCTAGGGTCCCTGCAGAAGCTCAGGTGGCATTAAAGGCCAAGTGGGACACAGCAGGGGGGTCAGGATCCTGGGTTCAGGAGAACAGATGCTCAGACTGGCTCCACTCTGCCTGGGTGTGTGCTCTGGGTCCTGTGGGCCCAGTTCTGTGCATGTGTGCATGTGTGTGATTATGTGTATGTTGGTGGGTTTGGTGTGTGTATGTGTCTGTGCTCATGTATGTATACACAGGCAGGCACACCCTGGAACCGAGACCATGTGGGAGTCACAGCGCAGCAGTGAACATGGGACAGACAGAGCTCTGAGGGCCCTGCAGATCCAGGCTCTAGCTTGGGGGCAGAGGGGGGACAGCAGTAGATGCCTGCCTGGTCCCAGGGCATGGGGGTAGGCAGGGGTGGGGAAGAAGAGGGCTGCAGAGTAATGGAGGGTTCTTTGGAGTTTAGGGAGCTCTTCCCCTTGCCTTACCATATCTCCATATCTGGACTCATTTCAGCCTACATTTATCAGACAGTGACCAAGTAAGGAAGCCCCTCAGCCCAACCCTCAGCTAGGTGTGGGATAGATGCAGAAATAAGGATGCCCCAGGCCACACACCTGAGTACTGGGAGACAGACAGCACACCAGGAAGGAGCTGCCTGGGAGGACAGGATGTAGGGACAGCAATGAGAGGGAGACCCCTTGCCCAGAGCTGCAGCCTGAAAGGAGACAGTAGACTAACCATAGGCAGAAGGATATAGGCATTAAATAAACCAGCCACTTGCTCCAGAAGCATTGAGGAGAGGGCCACACAGACTCTTGTTCTTGGCTCCTTGAGTCTTCCAACGAGACAGACCCATGCTCTTCAACATCACAAAAATCACCATTGTCATCACCACCACCAACTCCACTACTACCATCACCACCATCATCATCAAAACCACCATCACCATCATCACCACCACCACCACCACCATCATCACCACCTCCATCACCATTATCCACCACCACCATCACCACCATCACCACCATTACCACCACCACCACCATCACCATCATCACCACCACCACCACCACCATCATCACCACCACCTCCACCACCATCATCACCACCTCCATCACCATTATCCACCACCACCATCACCACCATCACCACCATTACCACCACCACGACCATCACCATCATCACCACCACCACCACCATCATCATCATCACCACCACCATCCCCATTATCCACCACCACCATCACCACCATCACCACCATCACCATCATCACCACCACCACCACCACCATCATCACCACCACCTCCACCACCACCACCATCACCATCACCATCATCACCATCACCACCATCATCATCACCACTACCATCACCATTATCCACCACCACCCTCACCACCTCCACCACCATTGCCATCACCATCATCACCATCACCATCATCATCACCACCACCACCTCCACCACCACCACCACCATCACCACCACGACAACCACCTCCACCACCATCACCACCACCATCATCATCATCACCACCATCCTCACACCATCTCCACCACCACCATTGCCATCTCCATCACCATCACCTCCACCACCACCATCACCACCGTGACCTCTACCATCACCACCGTCACCTCCACCATCACCACCACCACCATCACTACCATCTTCCCTCATTAGGTTCTGGGCAGAGGACTATATAAGTCAGGTGGGGGCAGGAGGTGGTGAAGGAGAGCAGCAAGGATTGGCAGGTCTCAGGTCCTTACGAGGTTATTGCTTGTCATATGACCTAGCACAATTGACTTGCTATCTCTGAGCCTCAGTTTCCCCACTTTTAAGAAAGAAATTATGCTCCCCGACCTCTCTACTTCTCGATGTTGTTTTGACAGTGAAATAATTGGAGATATTTGAAGGTGTCATGTAAATTTCAAAGTGCTGAGCAAATGTGATGCATTATTATCACCATGTAGAGTCCAGCCCCAGTCATGCTCCCCCCTCAGCCCCCTCCCAGCAACACATACTGCCTGGTCTTGGGAGCACCACAGTCCCAGAAACCAACCCCAGGACCTGCAAGATTGCTTCCACCTTTGACTGGAATGCAAACAACATACAAACGAACATAGAACTGCCTCCGCTCCTTTTGGAGACCCCAGCCTGGTGTGGGATGGGCCGCCTCCTGCCTCTGTTCAGAATGTGGACGAGGGGCGAGGCTGTGGGAGGCGGAGGAGGGAAGGCTCAGAGAGGCCAGCACCGCCTGAGAACTCTCTGGCCGCCGTTCTCGCGAAGTCTCGGTCCCACAAAGCAGCAACACGTCAGTACAGAGATGCAGGCTTCCCTTCATTGTCTCCCATGCCGGCGTCTGCCCCTGTGTGTCCAGGCCGCTCCCTCCTCTCCTCCCCTCCTCCAGCTCTCCCTGGGCACCTGCGCAGGCCCTGGATTCGGTCTCCCTCAAGGGCAGCTGGGCTTCGGGGACAGAGACAAACAGAAGGTGACCCCCGCGTTCCACCCCACTGTCCCCGCACCCCACGACCGTGATTCAGGATGCGGAAGGACGTGGGGACACTGAGGCAGCGAGTCACCCTTACTTGGGGAAAGGCAGGAGTCCTCCCCGAGGGTGACATGGTCCAAAGGCAGAGGGTGCCCCAGATGGAGGACATATTGGGAAGGGACTTAGGAGAGCAAGCAAGAGCCTGGCTCAGACAGGGAGGGGCAGGGCAGGAGGGGTGGACAGGGAAATGCTCAGGATGAGGCAGGAGGGACAGCCGGGGGGACCAGGAGAGGCCTCGGACCTGGCTTGGTTTGGGGCTTCTTTGGCAGGAAATGGAGAGCCACTTAAGGCTTTGACGCCCAGGACAGTTGCAGGTCATGCCTGCCTTCAGAAGGATCTCAGCCAGTGGAGGTCAGGCGGCGGGAGGGCCAGAGTCCACCTTAACAGCCCTGATACTTGATCCAACTCTCCTTGAAGCTGCAGAAATACTGAGGCCCAGGTGAGGAGGGGCCTGGCCCACGTGGTCAGACCCGACGATTGTTCTTGGCCCCTCCCCAAGGCAGAGGGCGCCTCCTGCAGGTGGGCGGGTGGACTGTACCCCGGGGGCTCATCCTGCAGACAGATGGATGCCAGGGTCCCCGTGCCCCCTACAAGTCGGCCACCAACTCCGAGTCCTGCTGCGGTACTTTGGTGCGTATGCCCCAGGCCCAGGCCCTGACCTCCACTCCGCCACCCTGCCCACTGTGGCTGGCACTGGAGGAAAGAAGACAAAGCTGGCCCCACGCCATCACCTGAGCCCCAGGTAGGGCTCCCCTGGTCACCGTGGTGATAACCCTAGCCAGACTGAGGAGCCCCGACTCTGCCTGTGGGTGAGGGAGGCCCATGGAGGCGGCTCTCACCAGCCCTGGGCCAGGGCTGTCCATGTGCTGGGCTGCCGAGAGAGATCCTGATGCCTTGGAAACCCTAGTGTCCCATGCAGGGGGAGCGAAGCCATCCCACAGGCACCTCTGGTGGGATCTGCATCAAATCCTACCTCGCTCTCCTTTTGAACAATGTTAATCTGCTTGGGAGGAGCCCACTGTCCTGAGGCAGCCAGCAGGGCCTGTGTTCTTGCTGGAACCCGACATTAGGGCCGAGTGTCTGCTCTGTGAGTGTGAGGGAGGGATGGCGGGGGGTGGGGGGTGTGGGCTCCGTCCCCTCCCTGAGGCTCGTGCAAGTCCTGTGGCCCATGCTCACGTCCACACACACACACACACACACTCACACGTGCACCCTTGCTCCTCCTGCCTGCTCCCCCATGCACCTGCCCCTGGCCTCCTTCCCCTCCTCAGCCTTCTGTGTCCACTGGGTGAGCCCAGGCTGCTGTGACAAGCGGCACCACAGATTGGTGGCAGGAAAGTCACCATCACACAGTCCCCTGGGACCCAGGCCCCTCCATCTGTGGCCCACCAGCCCCAGATCTTGCCGGTTGTCATCTTTATCAAGCATGGGGAAGTATGGAGAAGTTGGGGGCCTCCAAGGGCCCAGCCCCATGGCCAGGACTCCATCGGCTGGAACCAGCCACATGCCACAGCTCAGGGAGGGGCGCTGGGAAGTGAGGGCACCTGACGGCGGTGTTGCCTGCATACAGTGGGGCATGTCGGTGTCGGCGTTGTGAGTGCCTCAAGGGGGCCCGTCCACCACACAGGACGGCCTGGGCTGAGGCCCTGCTGGGACAGGGCAGACAGGGGACAGGGAGAGATGACTTCCAGCCTGGTGGAGATGGCCTGGGAGACTCAGGGCACACAGTGGGAGTCGGGCTTCTGACCTAGGCCCAGCCCCCATTTTCCCCCAGGTGGCTTTCAGACTTCTGGGCTCTGAGGACGCCAAGACCCATCCCCAGGGTGTCAACCCCATGGACCCCCAGGTGCCCAAGGCCACCCTTTGAGAAACCCTGCTGTGGAGTTGTGTATCTACTGCTCTTTGTGCTCAGAGTCAGGGCTCAGTCTGCAATCAGGAATCAGGATCAGTATGTCTGTCCACCCACCTCCTGGCCCGGACTGTGTCCTGGGGTGCTCAGATAGACACACCACCAGTGATAGCTGGAGACAGTGAGACCACCCAGTAGGGCCATGGGTATGAGACATTGGGGCTGAGGTATGGGGCGGATATATGCAGAGGCCCAGGTCATGTCTGGGGTCCTTGTGAGCTGTGAGTATGTGGGAGTATGCCATCTTAGTTGGGGGGGCTGGGTGGGCACCAAGGATAGGTGAGGGAGACCTTGGCCAGCCCCCAAGAGGAGCAAGGGGGCCCACGCACTGTCCACACCTCTCGGAGCCTGCTGTATGCTGAGTGTGGCCGATGGAGTGCAGAGCCTGCATGGCTGCCTTCAACCTCCACTCCTGTTGGCTCCCTGATCCCTCTGATTGTTCTGATTTTCACTGCACTATTTATTAAATGCTTAATCTCCCACCACTGAATGTTTCCCAGAGCTCGCTTGGTATCCTGCATTCCCTGGGCTGGCTAAGCCCAGAGAGAGGGCCTGGAGGGGCAGCTGTGTGCTCAGGCCCTAAAGTCCACCCAGCCTCTGCTTGGGGAACCAGGGCTGGGGGGGAAAGGGTTGGGCCTGGTGTGGGCAGGGCCCCAGGCGCACAAGAGGGGCTTGATGAAAATGGGTCCAATGACTGTGGGTGATGCTAATCCTCAGGAAATGACCAGGATGTTAGAGGGTCAGAACTCAGTCTGTGATTATGGATCAGTGTACAGTGTATGCCCAGGATCAGGGCTCAGCCAGTGATAAGAGATCAGTATGTGCTCAGAGTCAGCGCCCAGTCTGTGATCAGGAATCAGGATCAGCACGGGGCCAAGACCTGGGCTCAGTCTGTGATGAGGGGATCTGGGCCATCTCACGACCAGGCCAGGGCTCAGGCAGGATGCTGTGAGGACTGGAAACAGTGCTCAGGAAGGGTCCAGGGCGGTTCCTGGCCTGGAGCCACTCCCTCTCCTTCCCTTTCCACCTGTCAGTCTCAAAGACCCCCTTTAAAGGACAAGTCTTTGGCCCGGGGCCCATGCTGGTCAGAGTGAAGGCTGTAGGGGCAGTCCTCGCTGCTGGCCACGTGGCCTCGGGCAAGTCACATCCGCTCTGTGAGCTGCAGTTTTTCCGGCTGTGGAATGGCGCCATGCCTGTGGCCTCTGGTCACTGCCCCGAGGGCCGATGGGGGCAGGGGACAGAGTCTCTTCCTCCAGTATAGCTGCCGAGCAAGTGCAGGAGGATGATTACCAGGCTTCAGGATTTGCAGGGGACTCAGTGGTCCCAGGGCTTCCCTGGCTGGCCTCCAGCCCCAGGGGACCCACAGTGCAGCAGTGGCAGCCGCAGGGGCTGGTTGCGTGGCTGGTGCTCCAGCCTCTCCCTGACCTGCATTTCCTTTGCCCGCCGCCCCCCCACCCCCCCCACCCCCGGCCAAGGTGTTAGGAAAACCCGCCATTTGCGCCTGGTTCTCACTGAGAGTTGTGAGAACTAGTGGTTGAAAATAGCCTAAAACTCCCCAGCCGCCTCCTCCCCAGGGAGGACAGGGGCAGGCGAGCGGTGCCCAAGGAGTGCACAGGGCCCCTGGGCTGGTCGAGGCTTGCCCACGGCGCCCTGCCCTGCTCCTCAGGAGAAGGCTGAGGACTCAGCGTCAGCACCATGGCCAGGGGGACATCTGGCGTCCGGCCTTGTGCAGGGAGAGGCCGGGGTCCCCGCAGCCAGGCCCCTTGTCTGCGGCCTGGACAGGCTTCCCTGGGGCTGGGTGTGGACACACTGTAAAGCACTTGGTCCTGAGTGTCCTCAGCCCCCTGCAGCCTGCCCTGGGTCCAGGCCGAGGGGGATTCGCTGTGTGGCCTTGGCCGGAGCCTTCACCTCTCTGAGCCTTTCCTGTGGACACAGAGAAATAAGGCTGCCCAGCCCAGACAAGGGCAGCTGTGGCCACACGGGTGAGCTCAGCAAAGGGGACTGGCCACTTGCCCGCTGCCCCCAACCCTTCTCTCCTCTCCTATGCCCTGTGTGTTGCCTCTCTCCCAGCCTGGGGGGCCAACTCTCAGGAAGCATGTCTCCCCTCTGAGTGCCCATACCCCGATGCCCCCAGGGCTTTGACACCATCCATGGGAGCAAGCACAGTGCCTCGCTGAAGGGACCTTAGTATTTGCAGGCCCAAGTGAGCCCTCAAATCTGTGAGGTGAGGACTGCTGTGCCAGGCAGGCCTGGCCTTCTCTGGGGCCTCACACAAATGGTCGGACACAGGGCCCAGGACAAGGCTCTAGACAGAGGGCTTCAGGTCAGGTGTAGGAGGAACTCCCAAGGGGCAGGGGCTCTAACCCCCAGGATTATGAGGGGAGCCCCTCTCCTGTGTTCCCACCCTGCCAAGGGCCAACGGCTGTGCTGAGGGTGTACACAGTGGGTCCCTGGAAACTCCTTCTGTGGGACTGGAGTGGGGCGAGGCAGGGCACTGTGGCCAGACGCGGGATGATGCCCTGGGCAGCAGTCATGCCTGCTGACCCAGAGGGGCTGGAAGAAGGGGGTTCCGTCCTGTGGGCTGGGCTGAGTCAGTGCAGGGGAGGAGGAGGGGGGCCGGAGCTGGGCCCAGGCCAGGACGTTTGGCACCAAAGAAAAAGAGAATGGGGCACACTTTCCCTGGTATTCACCATCTGCGTCAGGCTGGGTGAAGCCATTTCGTGGTTTAATCCTGACAAAGACCACATGAGTGGGCACTATCATCACCCCCAGTTCACAGATGGAGCAGGCACAGAGGGGTGAGTGACTCGCCTGTGGTCACACAGCTAGCAAACGGGGCAGTCAGGGTACAACCCTGTTGAGTCTGGCTGCAGCGACGGCGTCAACCGGCCTGGAGGATGCCCCGCTCTTACCCGGAGCCCCCAATGCGGGGAAGGGAGAGGTGCTGAGCAGCCCCGCGCTCTGTGGCAGGGCCTGGAACCACGGTTGGTGGGGGGGGGGGGGGGGCTGTTTGCTTGAGCCGAGTACGACAGGTCTCTCTGTACCTTCAGGCCCGGGAGCCCTGCCTGGGGGGAGCCTCCCGCCCAAATCACTTGTGCGTCCAGACCTGGCCTAGGCGGGTGCAGAAGACTGTGGAATGTCACAGAATCTGAACTGGCTGCACATCAGCCCGGGCCCCGCAGGATGATTGCCCGTCATCCCAGCTCTGTGCTGGCCCCGATGCAGAGTCTTTCCTTAGTGGAGGGTCTGCTCACTGTCCTCCTCCAGGCCCAGGCAGGAGGAGGGGCCTGGGGGCAGAGGGACCAGTGAGGGCCTCCAGCAGTGTCTGTCATGTGCCTGGACTGGGCCTTGCCTGCTGACAGGAGGTGAGAGCTTCCCAGAGGAACCGGGAGCCTCTTCCCTTACCATCCTCTCCCCCGAGCTGTTCGGGGAAGGATGGAGGGCTGAGCTGCAGGTGGGAAGGGGTGGGGGTGCCTGAGGGCACCAGGCGGGGCCTCGTTTCTGCTGAATGGCACTGCAAGCTCCCTCTGTCCTGACTGGGAGGCTAATTGCGGCTTGTTGCATCCACAATTAATTATCGTGCATGTGAATCAGCTAATTACTCCCCACACTCAGCCCCCACCCCTCACCCTTCTGCCTCGTGCCTGCAAAGTTCAATGAAGAGTTGGAGAGGACCCCGGGCTGCCCTGGGCTGGAAATCCTCTGTGTCCCCTCCTCCCCTGCACCCAGTGACCTCTGAAGACCCTGGGAAAGGTTCCCTGATGCTAAGTGCCCTCACTGCACCTCTGTCCCTTAAGGCAGGGAGGGGAGACCATTGGTTCTAGACAACCCCAACTCCCAACATGACCTCAAATAACCCCCTTAACCAAGCCCTCGCTTCTCACTCTGAGAATGGGACAGTCCTATGTGAAAATGCTTGGAAATAGACAGGACTTTAAGGTGTGTTTCTGCTGCTCTGCCCTGGGGTCTCCCTAGCCCCTGGAACGTTCCTGTTTGCCGTCCCTCAGGGATGCCTTAGAGTTTATGCCCAGCTGAGCAACCAAAGAGCCTGCCACGGAAACAGGCTCAGCATGTCACCAGGGTCAGGGTCCAGAGTGTGACCGGGGTCAGGGCTCAGTGTGTGCCCAGGATCAGGGCTCAGAGTGTGACTGGGGTCAAGGTCCAGAGTGTGACCAGGATCAGGGCTCAGAGTGTGACCAAGATCAAGGCTCACTTTGTGACCAAGGAAGGGCTCACTTTGTGATCAAGGTCAGGGTTCAGTGTGTGCCCAGGATCAGGGCTCAGAGTGTGACTGGGGTCAAGGTCCAGAGTGTGACCAAGGTCAGGGTTCAGTGTGTGACCAGGGTCAGGGCTCAGTGTGTGACCAGGGTCATGCTCAGTGTGTGACCAGGATCAGGGCTCAGAGAGTGACCCAGGATCAGGGCTCAGACTATGACCAGGATCAAGGCTCAGAGCGTGACCAGGGTCAGGGTTCAGTGTGTGACCAGGATTAGGGCTCAGAATGTGACTAGGGTCAGGGTCCAGAGTATAATCAGGTTCAGAGCCCAGAGTGTGACCAAGATCAAGGCTCACTTTGTGACCAGGGAAGGGCTCACTTTGTGATCAAGGTCAGGGTTCAGTGTGTGCCCAGGATCAGGGTTCAGAGTGTGACCAGGATCAGGGCTCAGAGTGTGACCAAGGTCAGGTTTCAGTGTGTGACCATGGTCAGGGCTCAGTGTGTAACCAGGGTCACGCTCAGAGTGTAACCAGGGTCAGGACTCAGTATGTGACCCGGGATCAGGGCTCAGACTATAACCAGGATCAGGGCTCAGAATGTGACCAGGGTCAGGGCTCAGAGCGTGACCAGGGTCAGGTTTCAGTGTGTGACCAGGATCAGGGCTCAGAATGTGACTAGGGTCAGGGTCCAGAGTATAATCAGGGTCAGAGCTCAGAGTGTGACAAAGATCAAGGCTTACTTTGTGACCAGGGAAGGGCTCACTTTGTGATCAAGGTCAGGGTTCAGTGTGTGACCAGGATCAGTGCTCAGTGTGTGCCCAGGATCAGGGTTCAGAGTGTGACCAGGATCAGGGCTCAGAGTGTGACGAGGTTCAGGGCTTAGTATGTGACCAGGATCAGGGCTCAGTGTGTGACCAGGGTCAGGGCTCAGAGGGTGACCAGGGTCAGGGCTCAGTATGTGATTTTGGTCAGTGTTCAGTGTGTGACCAGGGTCAGTGATCAATGAGTTCAAAGTCATTTAGAAGTCACAGCTGATTCAATGGCTGAGATTAGAGATGGTTAATGCATTAATAGGGTTTTAATGCGCTAAGTGTCATACTCCCTCTAGGGCTGTATGAGGAGGTTCTAGAACATGGTTTCCCACTGGATAAGGTTGGCCCAGGACCATCAATTTCAGCCTGCCATACTGAGCCCATCCTGGGTTTTTTCAAGCTGTGGCCAGGACTCCAGTTTTGGGTGTGAGTGGTAAGGGTCAAAGGTCAAGGTAGAGAAGTTGCCGGATATAAATTGGTAGCAAATCTCTGGAAAAGTGGCCATGGGTTCAGAGGTCTAGAATCTGGGAGTGTTTGGGCCATAAGAAACCTTCAAAACCATTCAGTCAAGATACTCCTGCACTAACAGGGAAACTGAGGCTGCAGCCCGGTAAAGGCGAGTCTCTTTATTTCAGGTAATTGGCTGAGGTGGGGGGGGTGGCACGGAAGAGGGGGCAACAGGAGGAATTACTACATCTGATCTTCAGGCGCCAAGCTGACTCTTCCTCCTTGGGGAGGAGCATGAGGGGGCCCGGGTCCTCTCTGCCTCCACGTGGGGGAACGATCTGGATTCTGGATCAGGAACTGGGACAAAGGGTCAATTTTCTAAAAGGGGCCGGTTGAGGAAGGAAGCAAGGAGTCCCCACATAGGGAGGGGGAAGGCCTGGCCCTGCTGAGAAGCCCCAATCCGAGGGGACACCGCCTCGCCCTGGGAACCCCAAGCCCTGACCCAGAGCGGAGGAGTGGGGGTGGCTGGCCCCCTCCCCCAGCAGCAGGGAGAAGGGCTGGTGGGAAAGCAGCCGCTGAAATCCTGACTCAGAGCAGCCCGCACCCTGGCGCTGCCTCGCCGCCGAATATCAGGGGCCCCCTGGTGGCCACGGGCTGCTGGTGCGGGAGAACAGCAAGGCCAGGCAGCTGCGGGCAGGACCCGGTGGTGGACTCTGCCGTGGGAAGGGGGGGCAGGTGCAGCTGGGGGGCCTCGGAGGCAGCCCCACCGCAGCACCACCTCCATCTCTTCTCTCAGTTCAGAGACTTGGGGAAGAAGGTGCTATCCCTCAGGAGGGAAGGGAACATTAAGGGTGCCTGAAGGTTGTCCTGGGGAGGGCCCGCCCCACCTCATGGTCTTTGTCTCCCCTGGCCTGACTGTCTCAGGACGCCCCTAGAGCTTTAGGCCCCACACCGGCCTTGTGAGAGGGTCTGGTTTGGACAGAGCTCCCTCTGCTGAGATGAGCAGTGAGCCAGGTGCCAGGCTGACTTAAGTTCCCCCCCCGCCACCCCCTGGGGCCAGTGCTTGTGGTGGGGGTGCTGACAGTGACCAGTGATGGTGTTGGCTGCGATGGGGATATCAGGGCCCTGAGTGGGGGCTACGGTGATGATCCCGAGGAGAATAGCACAGGGGTGGATGGTGACGAAGACTGCACTGATGTGTGATGGTGACAGTGATGATACCTGGATAGAGTCTCCTGCTGCGTCTGCTGAGAAAAGCGGACGGTTGGACCAGATGTTGGGCTTGAACAGCGGAAGTGTAAGTGGACTGTTATGGTGATAAGTGTGCAATGTATTGGGTATTCAGGCAGAGCCAAAGAGGATCTTGCATTCAGAGTGGACCCCAAGTTGTGCAAAAGGAGCAAGGAGCCAGGAGGCAGTGGCATCCTAGTAGAGAAGAACCCTGAAGTAATTTCCCTGAGGTCATTCCTCCAAGACTCTGGATTTCATTCTAGAGAGGCCCCCTGTGGGTATCTGGCTAAAGGTCTCAGGAGAAGAGGGATCATGGACACTTTATGAAGGGAGATAAAGCAGCTAAAGGGGCTGTCGCCATCAGTTTATGGAAAACAAAATCCAAATATGGAATTGGGATGTCCCCACTGTCACGAAGTCAAAGGAGGATGGATGGGGGATGGGAACAGAGAGGGACGAGTGAGGACAGCCCCACGGGGTGATGTGGGCTACACCTCTACTTTCAAACCCATCTCCTTTTGGCTCTTCTCCTAAGCCCCTCCCTCAGTATTTCTTAGGAGTCCCCCCAAGAAAAGACTGGACAAACCCAACCTGGACAGTACAAGTCGGCCCTCCCCCTACCCCCTCTGATCCTCTTGGATGGGGTCCAGCGTCTATGCCTCTGACTCTATCCCCTGATCATAACTCACTTCTTTCATCCAACCTGCCATCCACTTTCATCCGCCTGTCCACACATTCCACGCCCCCCCAACAGGCCACCATCTCTTCAGCCCTCCGCTCACATGCCATTCTTCTGTTTATGCACCATCTATAGCCTGTCCGTCCTCACCGGCCTCTTTCCTCCATCCGTCCATCCACCTTCCATTCTTCCATTCAACATCCCACCCACCTCTCTGACTTCAGATCCATCCATCTATCCTCTGGCACACCTCCTTCCTCTACACCACTTGCCTCACCCTTCCTTCCATGTGCCTCTACTCTCTATGTACAACCGCCTATAACTTCCTTCCCTCCATCCATCTGTCCTCTGTCCATCCACCCATCCACCCACCCATTCATCCACCCATCCATCCATCCACATATCCATCCATCCACCCATCCACCCATCCACCCATCCACCCATCCACCCATCCACCCATCCATCCATCCATCCACCCATCCATCCACCCATCCACCCATCCATCCATCCATCCGCCCATCCATCCACCCATCCATCCACGCATCCATCCATCCACCCATCCATCCATCCACCCATCCATTCATCCACCCATCCACCCATCCATCCATCCATCCACCCATCCATCCATCCATCCACCCATCCATCCATCCGCCCATCCATCCACCCATCCATCCACGCATCCATCCATCCACCCATCCATCCATCCACCCATCCATTCATCCACCCATCCACCCATCCATCCACCCATCCACACATCCACCCATCCATCCATCCACCCATCCATCCACGCATCCATTCATCCATTCATCCATCCATCCATCCATCCATCCATCCACCCATCCACCCATCCACCCATCCATCCATCCACCCATCCATCCATCCACCCATCCATCCACGCATCCATTCATCCATTCATCCATCCATCCATCCATCCATCCATCCATCCATCCACCCATCCACCCATCCACCCATCCACCCATCCATCCACCCATCCACCCATCCATCCATCCGCCCATCCATCCACCCATCCACCCACCCATCCATCCACCCATCCATCCATCCACCCATCCATCCATCCACCCATCCATCCACGCATCCATCCATCCACCCATCCATCCACCCATCCATCCATCCACCCATCCATCCACGCATCCATCCATCCACCCATCCATCCACCCATCCATCCATCCACCCATCCATCCACGCATCCATCCATCCACCCATCCATCCATCCACCCATCCATCCACGCATCCATTCATCCATCCATCCATCCATCCACCCATCCATTCATCCACCCACCAACCAGCCAGTGGGCAGCCACTCCTCGGCTCCTGGAAGACACAGAGAGCAGGGACCCAACTCTTGGCTTTCCTGCTGCATGGGGCAGGAGCAGGGCTTTCCTTGGTGTGCGCCCGTGTGTGTGCATTTTATCCGTACCCCCCCTTATCTCTCTCCCCTCCCCCACACCCCGCCCCCCGCTCGCGCTCCCCTCTAATGTGTGATCTGGAAGCTCTATAAAGCCTGATGTAATCCGTAATGCAGTCTCTGGCTCCCGATTCGGGATCCAGTTTCAGAGAGCGAGAGATTGGGGAGCGCCGGCAGCCCGGTGGGGGGAAGCAGCTCGCCTCTCTCCTCCTCCTTCTCCCCGTCCTCGGCCTCCTCCTCCTCCTCCCCTCGCCGCCCCGCCCCCGGCTCAGCTCGGCTCGCCCCCCCCTCAGGAAGGGGAAAAAAGGCGAGAAGAGCGGGGCAGGCGAGAGGAGCGGAGCGGCGGCGGCCGGAGAGGGAGCGGCGAGCGCAGGCGGCGGCGGCGGGCGCGGCGTTGGCGGCGGCCCCGGCGGAGCGAGCGCGGAGCCGGCGAGCCGGGAGCACAGGCGGCCGCGCCGCGTCCTGGCCGGGCCCCGGCCCGCGCGCCCCGCATCGCCTGCAGCCCGGGCATCCGGACCCCCGGCGCCTGGGGGGCTCCAGCAGGCGGGGGGAGGGGAGGGGGCCTGCGTGCGCCGGCGGGGGCACCCCGGGGTGCGTCCGGCTAGGCCTGGAGCGGGCCGGGGGCGGCGGCGGCAGGAGGAGCCCCCCCCCCGGGGTCGGGCGCCCAGCTCGGCCGCCGGCGACGCGGGGCGCTCCTGGGGATTTGCAACTCGCCGGATCAAGTCTTCGCCGGCGGGGCCGCCGCTGCTGGGGAAGGTAAGGAAGGCTCTGGCTGGGAACTGGGGCTGGGGGCGCGGCGAGAGGGGCGCAGCGAGGGTGGGAGGGGGTCGGGGGAGGGGCGGGCGCCCGGACTTCCTAACTTCGCCGTTTGGGGCTTCGCAGCTCCGAGGTTTGCGCTCGGAGCTCGGGAGTTTGGGACCCCCCCACCCAACGAGCCCCCTGCCTCCTCCAGCGGCAGCCACGGAATCCGGCAGGTCTCTGAGCGCCCGCACCGGGCGGGCTGAGGAGGGGGCGACCCTGGACGTGGTAGAGGCTCCTTGGCGCTGCTCACCTCCCCCCCCACCCAGTCTACACACGCAGCCTGGCCAGGCTAGCAGGCTGGGCTGGGGAAGGCATCCCCTCCCCATCACATGCACAGACCCAGGGCAGGCTGGAGAAGGCGTTCCCGTTGTGTCCCCAACACATACAGATATTGGCAGGGGTCTTTGGGAGCCCCAGATGTGACCCCTACAGCCACACATAGACCCAGGTAGGTTGAGGAGAGACACCCCAGTGTGTCCCCCTTCCCTTCATGACACTCAGAGCCCCCTACAGACATTGTAGGGGCCGGAGATGTCCTCCCCCCACGCAGAGCCCCTGGGCGGGCACAAGGAGCCTCGGTCTCCCCCTCTCAGCCCTCACCCGGTAGACCCGGCACTGGCTTTGGAGCCTCCCGGAGGTTCTCTTCGCCCCGAATCGGGAATCGGCAGAGGGCCACCCTAGCGCCCCCCACCACCCCCCACCACCCCCACACACAAACGACCTGGCTCGTTCTATTCTCGTCTTCTTTTCCACTTGCTCGGACAGGCCGCGCGGATAAGCCGCTCCGAAGTTTGGGTCGGCCCTGAGCCCTCTCCGCGCGAAGCGGCGAGGCTAGGAGCCGGGCATTCCTCGGTCCCCATCCCCAGCGGGCAGAGGCCGCCGGCCCCCCGTCGCCGCTGCGCTCTCTGGCAGCCTCGCGTAGCTGCCTCGAGGAATGAACACGTCCCCCTCCCGGGGAGGCTGGGGGCTCTGGGCCCAGCCAGGCGCCCTCTCCCCGGGTTTCCGTGGCCCCCTGGGCAGGGCAGAGAGCGCCTCGGGCCTGCCTCGGAGCGGGCGGCGCAGAGGAGAACCGCCGCGGAGCCAGGCGGCCGGGAGAGCTAGTCCGAGGCTGCGGCTCCGAGCCCCGGTTCCTCCGCCGAGCCTCGGCGGCTCCTGCTGGGTCACTTCCCAGGCAGCTCCGAGAGAGCGCCCAGCCTGGCAGCCAGGCCCCAGCCCGCTGGGCACCTTACCCTTCCCACTTTTATTTTGGGTTTCCAAGTTTCGTGGAGCGCAAGGACCCAGGCTGGGACCTGACGAGCCATAACCCACCCCTCGTAGGCACCTTCCGCTCGGCGCGCTCCCCATCACGTCCCATTCCCCCGGGTCTGGGGCAGGGATTCCTTAGCGGCAACTCGGGAGGAGTTGAAAGGCATGAAGGCGCGTGGGTGGGCAGGGGGCAAGCACCCCCGCCCTAGAGGAGCCTCTTGGCGTAGGTGTTGGGAAGGTGGCTGGGAGGTCTGCGCTCCCACCCCACCCTCGGGACCCAAGGAGACCCTTGGCGCCCTCCCCCACAGACACAAACACACGCCCCCTCCGAGCAGCGGCCGCGCGGGCGGTGGTGTGGGGGGAACCGGAGCCTAGGGTCCCTTTTCGTATCCGGGAGGTGGTACACGGTGTTTGGGGTCTGGAGAAGCGGCCATGGCGTCTTCTAGAACCCTGAAACCTTCCATTCCCCGACGACCCCCGCAGCCGAGGAGGCAAAGAGGGAGGTCGAGGGAGGGAGCCGCTCCCTCCCCGACCGCAGGCGACAGAAACTCTGCGCCCGGACGCCGGGTGCCGCCGGGTCCGGCTTTGAGTACCCCGGCAAGGTCAAGCAGGCGAAGGAGGGGGCGGGGGCTCTTGGGCGCGCCCCCGCCCGCGCAGAGTCGCAGCCTAGGGAGGGGATGTGGGCCGCCCGCCGAGTCACCCGAGCACCCGCCACCCGCGCCGGGTCCCTAGAGGCGGACGTTGCGCGCATTCGGGATCCCGGAGCGCCCCGCGCCGAGTCCGGCGCCTTCCTTCCCGGCTCGCTCGCTGCTCCTCCGCGCTGCTTTCAGACTTGTTGCGCCTGGATCTGGGGGGCGGGGGACGGCCCGGGAGCCCGGGAGCTCGGGCGGCTGGGGGCCGAGCCCTAGGCCCGCGGGAATGCGCCCCGGCGGCGCGCGGACGGGCACGGCGCGGGGGGCTCGAGCCGGGAGTTTGCTGCCTCGGATCCTGGAGAAGGGCTCTTGTCCCCGCCGCGCTCCCGCGCGGGGGCGAACACAAGGCGATTCGTCGCCCTCGGCCTCACGCCGCACTTCGCCGACCACAGGCGGGGAGGGGCCCAGCTAAGTTGCCGAGCCCTCCAAGTCCCTTCCCTCGTCCGCAGGCTCCGGCCCCTCTCGGGCCTCGGTGGCCGCGTCCGTGCAATGGGAGCGCGGGTTACGCTCTCGGAGCCCTTCCAGCCCAGGCCCTCGGTACTCGTCCCGCGATCCAACGTGCTGGGCCCGCAGCGTGCTGGGTCTGCGGCGTCCGGGCCGGCCAGGTCCCGAGGCAGCGGCGCGCCTACAGACACTCGGCTGCGAGGCTCGGCCATAGGCGGCCCCGGCAGGCCCGGGCGAGCGGCCGAACGCGGGCAGCCTCGCGTGGCGCCATCGCTCCGCTGGCCCGCCCGCCCGGCCTGGCCCGGCCCCGCCTCCCGGAGCGGGTCCGGGGACCCGAGCCCGCCCCCTGGGAACACCTCCCGGCCGGGGCCCGGGCGGCCGGCGCGGGGCTGCGGTGGCGGTGGCAGAGGGCGGCGCGCTGCCCCGGACGGCCGGGAGAGGGCGCCCGCGCCCGCCCGCCGGGCCTGCCCGCCCCTTCCGTCTCCTTCGCGCCCGCCCGCGCCCGCCCCATCCTGGGCAGCCCCCGGCCGCCCCGCCCTCCCGCCGGGTCCTCTGCTGCCCGCCAGGCCCGGTCACTGGCGTCTCAGCCGGGCCCCGTCACCTGTCTGTCCGCTCGCCTGGCCCCCGTGCCCTTGCGCACTGTGCACAGGCGTGAGCGAGCGTGTTTGTGTACATGTGTGCCACGCACGCTTCCGGCATGTGTGTGCAGACACGCACACTGTCACATCTGTGTGCGCGACGCGGTGCAGGTCTCCTGGGAGTGCGCGCCCGGGATGGCAGTGTTCCGTTGAGCTGCGTTTCACCCTTGGGCAGGTCCTGTGTCCGCACTGTGTGCAGGAAGTGGACCCTGGGAGTCAGGCTCTATCTGAGCCCCATGAAGACCCTGAACCTGGAGGGTTTGTGCCAGCAAACCCACACTCCCATTGTCCTCTGCAACCCTCCCACCTCCGGCCTCCCCGGCTGCAGCTGCGCCATAGGGCAGGGCTGTGATTTCCGGGGGAAACACGCATGGCCCAGGGCCCCTGTGCATCGTCCGCATGCACACACACACACTACACCTGGGGGTGCCCACGTGGGTACACTTGCACTGGGGGTGCAGTGAGGGCCAGGGGGAGGGCATGGTCACAGCCCCACACCCCCAACGTGGAGGCTGTCGAGAGGATGGGAGTAAAGATGCTCTGACAAGCCCTGTGAATCAGCTCTAGGGGGTGGAGGATAACAGCCAGCCTGCAGGGGTCCAGATGTGGGGCTCCCACAGAGGCTTCCGCCAGAAGGGGTGGGTGGGTGTGGTGAAGGGAAGGGAGCAGCCATGCAAAGGCCCTGTGGCAGGCGACAGGACAGCTGTGAGGAATGGACAGGACTTGGAAAGGAGGATGAATGGCAGGTGGGGGCTTCAGAGGGAGTGGGGCCTGACCTGAGCCCTGGAGGCTTTGGGCTGCTTCCTGGGAGCTGGGGGAGGACCAAGGGGGATCTTAAAGAGGGGTGGCGATTTGGCCTGATGGACATGTCAAAGCAGTGGCGGGCGCCCCTGTGGACAGCAGCCTCACAGGAGACGGAACGCACAGCCAGTGACAGGTGCTGCCACCCACACCTGTACCGCATGGCAGACTACATCCGTCAGGACCAAATGCCCCTCAAGACCCCCCACCCAGCTTGCAACAGGAGCAGACTCAGTGCAGCATGCATGTCCCATCAAGAAAAGTGCACAGAGTACCCCTGCCCTGCGGTCTGGACCCCGCTGTGCATGCGCACATCCCAGGGTGAGGTGTTGCTCAGAGGGGAGAGTCTCCATGGGCACAGCTGCAGGGGACGGAACACGACCCCCCCCCCCGCAGGAGCCCCGAGACCTGCAGATGCGGCTGGATGCAGAGCTCTGGGCTCCGATCCCCTCAGCTGTGTGCTGGGGCTGGCAGTCCCCCAGTCTCACAGGGTGAGGCAAAGACCGGCGCTCAGGGACAAAGCGCCAAGCGCGCTAAGGGGGCACCTCTGTCCTGCTCACCCTCACTTCCCCTGCCATCCCCCTTCTTCACGTGAACCCGCACCTATTAACCGAAGAAGTGGCAACGGACGGGAACACAGGGTCTGGGGAGCAGAAGGGAGTCTCCATCTCGTGCCCAAACTCCAGGTCCTCCTGCCCCGTGTGACCGTTAACGATTCCCTAACTTGCCACAAGACAACTGCGTGTGTCTGTCCTGAAAATGGTTCAGGCAAATGGAAGTGTCCAGTGTGTACTGTGCGCCTCTGGCTAGCCCTCCGCCCCACTGTCACCTTTGGCGCCTCCATTATCTTTGGGCTGGTCCCACCACCTGTCTCCTGTGCATGGATCTCTGTGCGCCCCTGCACCACCAGAAGCCAGGAGAGGCCTCCGGGGCAGGCGCCAGAGTTGGGCCCCGGCCCAGGCAGTTTTGGGAGGCTGGCTGCCAGTTTTGGGGTTCTGACTCTTGGCTGAGACGTGGGCTGAGGGTCCCTGAGGAGGAGATGCTGAGGGCTGGTGGGCAGAGGCCTCAGAGCTCTGCAGGGCCCCGCAGTGCCCCGCAGGGACCTGGCCCCCACCCGGATGGGGGGGCGGAGGGGAGCACCAGACCCCACCCCCTGAAGTCTGTGCCTCACCCCCGCCAACCCCTATTAAGCCCTGAGCCTGCATGGGAGTTGATGGCCCCAAGCTCCCTCCTGCTTGGCAAGGTGACTTTGGACCAGCCGCTTCTCGGAGACTCCATGACTCAGGGCCAGGAGCCCTTCCACCCTGTGCCCCAGAGTGCCGAGCACTGCAAAGGGCACGGCTGAGGTTGGCGCTGTCGAGGGCAGGTCTTGGTAAGGACCTGATCTGGCTGGAGTGGGGGGGGGGGTGACATCCGGTGCCCTGGGGAATGCATGGAAGGAGAGAGAATCTGCAGGGAGAGAGTGCCCTCCGCCGCCCGCTGCCCCTGCTCCCCGCCGGGGCCCAGACGAGCCCTGACCTGTCCCTGGGCCCCACCTCGCAGGTGGTGCCTCCGGAAGCCTTCCTCTCGACCAGAACACGCGCACTCGCACACTCACATGTGTGCACGCACACACTGGCACGCCGGCACGCCGGCAGCTCACTCACACTGCAAGTGCACACACTCCCTCCCCCACACAAAGCCTCACACACACATGTCCTGGGACACACACAGTCCCTCGTACATGTGTGTGCACACATGCTCTGCACCTGCACACGCTCCTCAGCACCCCAGCCCGTCCATCCGTGGGCCCCGTGGTCCTGCCCTGGGGCGCCGGGTCCGCTTGTCTCGGTCTCCTTCCAGAACTGGGGGAGGGGGGCTGTGGTTGGGGCCTTGAGCCCCAGCCCCTCTTTCTCTCTCCTTCTCCTTGGCTGCCCCCCACGGAGAGCAGAGGTCACCCTGGGTGACGGTGGAGGCCCTGGGTGCAGCCTCCAGCTTGGGGAGACTTTGCCCCTCCAAGCACTGGGTCGGGATGCCTGCCCTGCGTCTCCTGGGGGGGTCAGTCTTGCTGTAGCCGGGGGTGCTATTGGACTCTGGGAGCCAGAGGACCTTACTTCCACGAAGCGGTTGCAGGCTAAGTGCCGGTCTCTGCTCATCCCCCCCACACGCTGTCAGGACCTCTGCCGTCTCCGCCCAGCCCGGCCTGCCGGGGATGCCCCTGGGACCTCAGCACATC